>NC_091178.1:238670-319594 GCF_040958095.1 Procambarus clarkii
ACAACAAAACAAATTCCCAACATCCCAACAACTATCGACCCTTGAGAATTATTTTGGAGCTAAATTCTGGCTCTTTGCACGTATTCGCAGTTTGAAATTACTACTTTTTATCCCAAACATCCCAAATTTGACGCTTGAAAATTAGCCAATTACTGAAAGCAGCGAAGGGTCACATTTTGCCCAATCCCCCCGGAAGTTTGCAAAATATCCCAAACATCCCAAATTCGACCCATGAGCTATATTTTGGAGCCAAATTCTTGCTCTCTGCACGTATTCGCTGTTTGAAATTACGACATTTTATAACGAAAACATGACAATTATTGAAAGCGGCAATGGATCACATTTTGCCTAAACCCTCCCTGCAGCTTTTAATATATCCCAAACATCCCAAATTCGACGCTTGAGCCATATTTTGGAGTCAAATTCGGGCTCTCTGCACGTATTAGCAGTTTGAAATTATGACATTTCTTATCGAAAATATGGCAATTACTGAGTGCGGCGATGGATTACATTTTGCCCAAGCCCTCCCTGCAGTTTTCAAAATATCCAAAACATCCCAAATTCGACCCTTGAGCCATATTTTGGAGCCAATTTTTGGCTTTCTGCATGTATTCGCCGTTTGAATTTACGACTTTTTATACCGAAAATATGCCGATTACTGAAAGCAGCGATGGATCACATTTTGACGAAACCCTTCTCCCAAAACAGAACTTCTCCCCTTTTTAATATCTTACTCAGTATTTTAACGAGAAACAAATAGTTGATTGAAAATGAAGTGTTTAAGGTTAATTTCTAATCAATTATGTGTTTGCATCATTTTTATCGTATATTTAATGAATTAATAGCAATAAACTGAAAATTCACATAAACGTGGAAAAACAGCAAAATATTGCCTAATTCGATGATATTTTGTTTATATCACATAAAGGAAAAGGGGATGATAAACGTCAAAATATTGCTGAATTAGATGATTTTTAGTACGAAACAAAATGCAAGAAAACTTGCTTAAAATGCAATATTATGCGAAAATCTGAGATTTGAAGGCCAAATCACATATCGTGATACTACATGAAATTGTATCGAAATATTGGTAAAAATGAATATATTTACGTAATATCAAACAGCAACACACTGGCAGAGGTCTCCAGCAACACACTGGCAGAGGTCTCCAGCAACACACTGGCAGGGGTCTCCAGCAACACACTGGCAGAGATCTCCAGCAACACACTGGCAGGGGTCTCCAGCAACACACTGGCAGGGGTCTCCAGCAACACACTGGCAGAGGTCTCCAGCAACACACTGGCAGAGGTCTCCAGCAACACACTGGCAGGGGTCTCCAGCAACACACTGGCAGGGGTCTCCAGCAACACACTGGCAGGGGTCTCAGCAACACACTGGCAGAGGTCTCCAGCAACACACTGGCAGGGTCTCCAGCAACACACTGGCAGGGGTCTCCAGCAACACACTGGCAGAGGTCTCCAGCAACACACTGGCAGAGGTCTCCAGCAACACACTGGCAGAAGTCTCCAGCAACACACTGGCAGGGGTCTCCAGCAACACACTGGCAGGGGTCTCCAGCAACACACTGGCAGAGGTCTCCAGCAACACACTGGCAGGGGTCTCCAGCAACACACTGGCAGGGGACTCCAGCAACACACTGGCAGAGGTCTCCAGCAACACACTGGCAGGGGTCTTTCACGCTTTACCCGACGCTTTATCCGACGTTTACCCAACGGTTTACCCGACGGTTTACCCTGACAGTTTACCCGACGTTTTATCCGACGTTTACCCGACAGTTTACCCGACGGTTTACTCTGACAGTTTACCCGACGGTTTACCCGACGGTTTACCCGACAGTTTACCCGACGGTTTACAATGACGGTTTACCCGACGTGTTTAGTTTACAGATTACACGTCAGTTATCACGAGAACAGATTTTCGACTATTTTATTTTAATTATTCGACGACTTACACGGCGGGTAAACCCGTCGGGTTTACCTGTCGGGTTTACCCGTTTTTACACGGGTAAAAAACGGGTAAAAATTACCCGACGATTTACCTGACGATTTACCCGACGATTTATCCGACGATTTACCCGACGATTTATCCGACGATTTACCCGACGATTTACCCGACGATTTACCCGACGATTTACGATTCATTCAGCGATTCATTCGGCGCTTTATTTATTCATTTTTATTTATTCATTTTTATTTATTTTATTTTTATTTTTAATTTTTTATTTATTTTATAGATTATATATATACATTACATTAGATATACAGATTACATTAGATATTACATTACATTAGATATTAGGTTAGAGACATTAGATATAGACATATTATTTATTTTATTATATAGACATTACATATATATTACATTAGATATACAGATTACATTAGATATTACATTACATTAGATATTACATTACATTAGATATTACATTACATTAGATATTAGGTTACAGACACTAGATATAGACATTATTTATTTTATTATATAGACATTACATATATATTACATTAGATATTACATTACATATATATTACATTAGATATTACATTACATTACAATACATATTACATTACATTACATTGCATTACATATTACATTACATTACATTACATATTACATTACATTACATATTACATTACATTACATATTACATTACATATTACATTACATTACATATTACATTACATTACATATTACATTACATTACATATTACATTACATTACATTACATTACATATACATTACATTACATTACATTACATTACATTACATTACATTACATTACATATTACATTACATTACATTAGATATTAGATTACAGACATTAGATATAGACATATTATTTATTTTATTATATAGACACGACATGACCCGACACGACCTGACCCGACACGACCTGACCTCAGCCTTACCTAATCTAACTCGGGTTCCAGGTGTGGGTCCGTGGGCCCCCGGGACTTCCACCCTTCCCCACATCCCAGGGTCAGGTCAGGGTCAGGTCAAGTTTTAGCTACCCAGAGACCTCACAGTCGAGATGGACGGACGCAGCTACAGGACGGGACACACGCAAATCTGTGCCCCGTAGTTACACCGTTTTTGACAGACTCGAACACACGTCAGTTCTCATGAGAACAGCTTCCCATCCGACTAGGCCATTCTGGGGTCGCCAAGTTTTCCAAAGCTGGTTCTTATATTTATATTGAGTAATTTGGTAACATGTCGTCGGCGGTTTAATGCTCCAATATTCCAGCTGAACAAAATATATATTTGGCTGCAACAGTTAACTTTGATACGTTTGAGTAAATAATATCTGTAATTATTGTATCTGGGCGTTAATAAACAGGGGTAAAGCTCCGACGTAAATTTTGCCTGGCGTGGATGGGTTTTTGTTTGGGGCTATTTGGGGAGGAGGCGGAGGATGACGTCTTGACTGGAAGCTGGAAGGGGGAGTGTGAAGCCCAGAAGGAGACCAACACGTTGATAACTTAGACAATATTGAGGGCATTTTTCGACATTTAAATTAATATACACGGAAGTAAAATTTAAAGAGAGAGACTCAAGTGTTTTTTTGTCTCATGAAGGTTAATAATTACTAACTTTTATGGTACTGAAAGGGACTATTTTCACTTGTGAGAGAAGTTGTAGGAATTGTGGTAAGCTATTAGTTAGATAAAAAAGGGCAATCAACATTATAAGAGTTTTTTCTCCTTATCTGCAGAGTTAGGAGTGAGGACAGCTAATTTATACAAACAGGCTGTTGCCGTTCTCTCGCTGTCTCTCTTCTCTGATCTTCCTCTGATCTTCCTCTCTTCTGTTCTCTTTCTGACTTTGTATGTTATGCCTTGTTTCTTTCTCTGTATTTCTGCCCTCTCTCGCTCTCCCATGATACCAGTTCACAACATGCTGACTAACTCCTGCCTACCAATTTACTGCTAGGTGAACAGATGCATTTAATGAGAGGAAATGTGCCCAAACATTTTATGTCCGTGAACGGCTTTAGTAGGTCCAATTACTACCCTACCCCACGATACAACCCCACAACATGCTGACTAAGTACTCGGGTTCATATTTACTGCTAGGTGAACAGATGCATTAGGTGAGAGGAAATGTGCCCAAGCCATTTCTGCAGCCACTGGTAATCGAACCTAGAATTCCGGATTTTGACGTCAAACAATGAACACGTAAAACTTTCATATTTGTCTCAGTTTGAGTATATGTGTGCTTGTGCTGGCTTACTCTCTCTGTCTCCATGTCGTCCTCTCTCTATACATATCTTTCTCTTTATCTCATTATATATCATAAAACAGTTAAACTTTCGATATTTCTGGTACGTACAGACTCTATCAGGAATAAATGTGGTTCACAAAGATTCTCTCACACATGCTACTGGAACACAGATACTATCACCCTCATATGTCAGTCATGGTTTAGGTAATGACATCTAACCTGACTCAACCTGACCTGACGCAACCTGACCTGACGCAACCTGACCTGATACAACCTGACCTGGCACTACCTGACCTGACGCAACCTGACATGATGCAACCTGACCTGACGCTACCTGACCTGACTCAACCTGATCTGACGCAACCTGACCTGACGCTACCTGACCTGACGCAACCTAACCTGACGCAACCTGACCTGACCTGACGCTACCTGACCTGACGCAACCTGACCTGACGCTACCTGACCTGACCCTACCTGACCTGACGCAACCTGACCTGACGCAACCTGACCTGATGCAACCTGACCTGACGGCAACCTTAACCTGACCCAACCTGACCTGACGCAACCTGACCTGACGCAACCTAACCTGACGCAACCAGACCTGACCTGACGCTACCTGACCTGACGCAACCTGACCTACACAACCTGACCTGACGCCACCTTTACCTGACGCAACCTGACCTGATGCTACCTGACCTGACGCAACCAGACCTGATACAACCTGACCTGATGCAACCTGACCTGACGCAACCTGACCAGACGTTACCTGACCTGACGCAACCTGACCTGACACAACCTGACCTGACGCAACCTGACCTGACACAACCTGACCTGACGCCAACCTGATCTGACGCTACCCTGACCTGATTCAACCTGACCTGACACAACCTGACCTGACCTGACCTTCAGTAATTGGCCTATTTTCTGCATAAAAAGTCGGTAATTTCAAACTGCGAATACGTGCAGAGAGCCAGAATTTGAATCCAAAATATGGCTCAAGTGTAGAATTTGGGATGTTTGGGATATTTTGAAAACAGCAGGGAGGGTTAGGGCAAAATGTGATCCATCGATGCATTCAAGAAATTGGCAAATTTTTCGGTATAAAAAGTTCGTAATTTCAAACTGCGAATACGTGCAGAGAGCCAGAATTTGACTCCAAAATATGGCTCAAGCGGTCGAATTTGGGATGTTTATAATATATTGAAAACTGCAGGGGGGTTCGGGCAAAATGTGACCCATCGCCACTCTCAGTAATTGGCATATTTTCGGTAAAAAAATCGTATATTCAAACTGCTAATACGTGCAGAGGGCCAGAATTTGTCTGCCAAAATAGGGCTCAGGCGTCGAATTTGGGATGTTCGGATTATTTTGAGAACCTAAAGAGAGGGTTTGGGCAAAATGTGATCCATCGCCGCTTTTCATCCCTCTCTTGAGACTCTGTTAACACTCTCTTCAGCCTCTGCATCACTCTCCTAAGCCTCTGAATCACTATCTTGATCCTCTGCATCACTCTCTTGAGCCCCTGCATCCATCTCGCAAGCCTTTGCATCACTCTCTGAGCCTCTGCATCACCCTCTTAAGCCCTCTGCATTACTCTTGAGCCTCTGCATCCCTTTCCTAAGCCTCTGCCTCACTCTCTTACGCCTCTGCATCACTCTCTTGAGCCTCTGTATCCTCTCTTGAGCCTCTGCATCACTCTCTTCAGTCTCTTCGTCCCTCTCTTGAGCCTCTGCAACACTCTCTTTCAGCCTCTGCATCACTCTCTTAAGCCTCTGAATCCCTCTCCTGAGGCCTCTGCATAAGTCTCTCGAGCCTCTGCATCACTCTCTTCATTCTCAGCATCACTCTCGTAAGACTCTGAATCACTTTCTCGAGCCTCTGCATAACTCTCTTGATCCTCTGCATCACTCCCTTGAGCCTCTGCATCATTCTCTTGAGCCTCTGCATCACTCTCTAGAGCCTCTGCATTCACTCTCTTCAGCCTCTGCATCACTCTCTTAAGCCTCTGCTTCCCTCTCTTGATCCTCTGCATCACTCTCTTGAGCCTTTGCATCACTCTCTTAAGCCTCTGCATCACTTTCGTAATCCTCTGAATCACTCTCTTGAGCCTCTGCATCACTCTCTTGAGCCCTGCATCCACACTCTTGAGCCTCTGCATCACTCTCTTGAGCCTCTGCATGACCCTTTTAAGCCTCTGCAATCCCTCTTTTGATCCTCTGCATCACTTTCTAAAGCCTCTGCATCACTCTCTTAAGCCTTTGCATCACTCTCATAAGCCTCTGAATCACTCTCTTGAACCTCTGCATCCTCTCTTGAGCCTCTGCATTACTCCCAAGAGCATTTGCATCCCTCTCTTGTGCCTTTTCATCCCTCACTTGAGCCTCTGCATCCCTCTCTTGAGCCTCTGCCATCACTCTCTTGAACTCCTGCATCCCTCTCATGAGCGTCCTGCATCTCTCACTTCAGCCTTTTGCATCATTCTTTTAAGCCTCTGCATCCCACTCTTAAGCCTCTGCATTACTCCCAAGAGCATTTGCATCCCTCTCTTGTGCCTTTTCATCCCTCACTTGAGCCTCTGCATCACTCTCTTAAGCCTCTGCAACACTCTCTTCAGCCTCTGCATCACTCTCTTAAGCCTCTGCATCACTCTCTTCGGCCTCTGCATCACTCTCTTAAGCCTCTGCTTACCTCTCTTGATCCTCTGCATCACTCTCTTGAGCCATTGCATAACTCTCTTGAGTCTCTGCATCACTCTCTTGAGCCTCTGTATCCCTCTCTTGAGCCTCTGCAACACTCTCTTCAGCCTCCTGCATCACTCTCGTAAACCTCTGAATCACTCTCTTGAGCCTCTCCATCAATCCCTTAGCCCCTGCATCCCTCTATTGAGCCTCTGCATCCCTTAAGAGAGTGGTGCAGAAGCTTAAGAAAGTGGCTGTGCAGCGGCTCAAGAGAGGTGGATGCAGAGGCTCAAGAAAGGGATGAATAGGCTCAAGAGAGTGATGCAGAGGCACAAGAAAAAGATGCAGAGGCAATTGAGAGTGATGCAGAGGCTAAAGAGAGTGATGCGGAGGCTTAAAAGAGTGATGCAAAGGCTCAAAAGAGGGATGGAAAAGCTCAAGAGGAGTGATGCAGAGCTCTAGAGAGGATTCAGAGGCTCTAATAGAGGGATGCAGAGGCTCAAGAGAGGGATTGCAGAGGCTCAAGAGAGGTATGCAGAAGCTAAAGTGAGTGATGCAGAGGCACAAGAAAAAGACTGCAGAGGCACTTTGAGAGTGATGCAGAGGCCTAATGAGAGTGATGCAGAGGCTCATGAGAGTGATGCAGAGGCTCAAGAGAGGGAATGCAGAGGCTTAAGAGAGTGATTGCAGAAGCTCAAGAGAGTGATGCAGAGGCTCAAGAGAGTTGATGCATAGGCTCAAGAGAGTGATGCAGAGGCTGAAGTGAGGGATGAAGAGGCACAACAGAGGGATGCAGAGGCTCTTGGGAGTGATTGCAGAGGCTCAAGAAAGGGATGCAGAGGCTCAAGAGAGTGATTCAGAGGCTTACGAGAGTGATGCAAAGGCTTACGAGAGTGATGCAGAGGCTTAAGAAAGTGATGCAGACTCTCAAAAGAGGGATGCAGAGGCTTAAATAAGGGTGATACAGAGGCTCAGGAGAGTGATGCAGAGGCTCAAGAGATGGAATGCAGGGGCTCAAGAGAGTGATTGCAGAGGCTCAAGAGAGTGATTCAGAGGCTTACGAGAGTGATTGCAGAGGCTTACGAGAGTGATTGCAGAGGCTTACGAGAGTGATGCAGAAGCTTAAGAGAGTGGTGCAGAGGCTCAGGAGAGGGATGCAGAGGCTCAAGAAAGGGATGAATAGGCTCAAGAGAGTGATGCAGAGGCACAAGAAAAAGATGCAGAGGCAATTGAGAGTGATTGCAGAGGCTAAAGAGAGTGATTCAGAGGCTTACGAGAGTGATGCAGAGGCTTACGAGAGTGATGCAGAGGCTTACGAGAGTGATGCAGAAGCTTAAGAGAGTGGTGCAGAGGCTCAAGAGAGGGATGCAGAGGCTCAAGAAAGGGATGAATAGGCTCAAGAGAGGATGCAGAGGCACAAGAAAAAGATTGCAGAGGCAATTGAGAGTGATGCAGAGGGCTAAAGAGTAGTGATGCAGAGGCCCTGCATCCATCTCTAATCAATTATGTGTTTGTCTCATTTTTATCGTATATTTCATGAATAATAACAATAAACTAGAAATTCCACAAAAACGTTGAAAATACGCAAAATATTGCTTAATTCGATGATATTTTGTTTATATCACATTTAAGAAAAGGGGGATGAATAAACGTCAAAATATTACTAAATTCGATGATTTTTTAGTACGAAACAAAATGCAAGAAAACTTGCTTTAAATGCAATATTATGCGAAATTCTAAGATTTGAAGGCCAAATCCACATATCGTTGATACTACATGAAATTAGTATCGAAATATGGTAAAATGAATTAATTTATGTAATATCAAACTACATTAAAAGCGTGTGAAAAAAACTAAAATGTTCCTGATTTTCCGTTATATTACCGATGGAAGATGTCCACGTAAAACCGCACAAATTACGGCTGGAAACGTCGATATATGCAATAAAAACCGAACTTCTCCCCTTTTTCCATATCTTACTCAGTATTTCAACGAGAAACAAATAGATGATTGAAAATGAAGTATTTAAGGTTATTATCTAATCAATTATGTGTTTGTCTCATTTTTATCGTATATATAATGAATTAGTAACAATAAACTGGAAATTCACAAAAAACGTTGAAAAACAGCAAAATATTGCCTAATTCGATGATATTTTGTTTATATCACATAAAGGAAAAGGGGGATGATAAACGTCAAAATATTGCTAAATTCGATGATTTTTAGTACGAAACAAAATGCAAGAAAACTTGCTTAAAATGCAATATTATGCGAAATTCTGAGATTTAAAGGCCAAATCAAATATCGTGATACTACATGAAATAGTATCAAAATATTGGTAAAATGAATATATTTATGTAATATCAAACTACATCAAAAACGTGAAAAAAGACACTATTATACCATATTTGAGGAAATTAACTTCGAATCAAAAAGCGAGGTTTCATATTATTTAGATCCAAGAATAGACATATGACAATGTTGTTTCCAATACAAATGATAAAAATCAATGTGTTTTCATTAGAATGAACTAAAATGTTCCTGATTTTCCGTTTATATTACCGATGGAAGATATTCACGTAAAACCGCTCTATTCCGGCTGAAACGTCGATATATGCAATAAAAACCGAACTTCTCCCATTTTTCATATAATACTCAGTATTTCAACGAGAAACAAACAGATGATTGAAAAAGAAGTATTTAAGGTTATTATCTAATCAATTATGTGTTTGTCTCATTTTTATCGTATATATCATGAATTAATAACAATAAACTGGAAATTCACAAAAACGTTGAAAAACAGCAAAATATTGCCTAATTCGATGATATTTTGTTTATATCACATTAAGGAAAAGGGGGATGATAAACGTCAAAATATTACTAAATTCGATGATTTTTAGTACGAAACAAAATGGAAGAAAACTTACTTAAAATGCAATATTAGGCGAGAATCAGAGATATGAAGGCCAAATCACATATCGTGATACTACATTAAATAGTATCGAAATATTGGTAAAAATGAATATACTTACGTAATATCAAACTACATAAAAAACGTGAAAAAAGTCACTATTACGCCAAATTTGTGGATTTTAACTTCGAATCATAAAGCGAGGTTTCGAATTATTTAGATCCAAGAAAAGACATATGACAATATTGTTTCCAATACAAATGATAAAAATCAATGTGTTTTCATTAGAATTGACTAAAATGTTCCTGAATTTCCGTTTATATTACCGATGGAAGATGAACACGTAAAACCGCTCTATTCCGGCTGAAACGTCGATATATGCAATAAAAACCGAACTTCTCCCCTTTTCCATATCTTACTCAGTATTTCAACGAGGAACAAATAGATGATTGAAAATGAAGTACTTATGGTTATTATCTAATCCATTATGTGTTTGTCTCATTTTTATCGTATATTTCATGAATAATAACAATAAACTAGAAATTCACAAAAACGTTGAAAAACGCAAAATATTGCCTAATTCGATGATATTTTGTTTATATTACATTAAAGAAAAGGGGGATGATAAACGTCAAAATATTACTAAATTCGATGATTTTAATACGAATCTAAATGCAAGAAAAACTTGCCTAAAATGCAATATTATGCGAAATTCTGAGATTTGAAGGCCAAATCACATATCGTGATACTACATGAAAGAGTATCGAAATATTGGTAAAAATGAATATATTTACGTAATATCAAACTACATGAAAAACGTGAAAAAGTCACTATTATGCCAAATTTGTGGATTTTAACTTCGAATCATAAAGCGAGGTTTGGAATTTTTAGATTCAAGAAAAGACATATGACAATGTTGTTTCCAATACAAATGATAAAAATCAATATGTTTTCATTAGAATTTCCTAAAATGTTCCTGATTTTCCAATTATAATACCGATGGAAGATATACACGTAAAACCGTTCAATTCCAGCTTAAACGGCGATATATGCAATAAAAACCGTACGTCTCCCCTTTTCAATATCTTACTCAGTATTTTAACTAGAAACAAATAGTTGATTGAAAATGAGGTATTTAAGGTTAATTTCTAATCAATTACGTGTTTGCATCATTTTTATCGTATATATAATGAATTTATAACAATAAACTGAAAATTCACAAAAACGTTGAAAAACAGCAAAATATTGCCTAATTCGATGATATTTTGTTTATATCACATTAAACAAAAGGGGGATGATAAGCGTCAAAATATTACTAAATTCGATGATTTTTAGTACTAAACAAAATGCAAGAAAGCTTGCTTAAAATGCAATATTATGTGAAATACTGAGATTTGAAGGCCAAATCACAAATCGTGATACTACATGAAATAGTATCGAAATATTGGTAAAAAATGAATATATTTACGTAATATCAAACTAAATGAAAAATGTGTAAAAAGTCACTATTATGCCAAATTTGTGGATTTTAACTTCGAATCATAAAGCGAGGTTTGGAATTTTTAGATTTAAGAAAAGACATATGACAATGTTGTTTCCAATACAAATGATAAAAATCAATGTGTTTTCATTAGAATTAACTAAAATGTTCCTGATTTTCCGTTTATATTACCGATGGAAGATGTACACGTAAAACCGCTCTATTCCGGCTGAAACGTCGATATATGCAATAAAAACCGAACTTCTCCCCTTTTCCATATCTGACTCAGTATTTCAACGAGAAACAAATAGATGATTGAAAATTAAGTACTTAAGGTTATTATCTAATCAATTATGTGTTTGTCTCATTTTTATCGTATATTCAATGAATTAATAACAATATACTGTTAATTCACAAAAACATCGAAAAACAGCAAAATATTGCCTAATTCGATGATATTTTGTTTATATCACGTAAAGTAAAAAGGGGATGATAAACGTCAAAATATTAATAAATTCGATGATTTTTAGTACGAAACTAAATGCAAGAAAACTTGCTTAAAATGCAATATTATGCGATATTCTGAGAATTGATGGCCAAATCACATATCGTGATACTACATGAAATAGTATCGAAATATTGGTAAAAATTAATATATTTATGTAATATCAAACTACATGAAAAACGTGAAAAAAGTTACTATTATACCAAATTTGAGGATTTTAACTTCGAATCATAAAGCGAGGATTCGTATTATTTAGATCCAAGAAAAGACATATGACAATGTTGTTTCCAATACAAATGAAAAAATCAATGTGTTTTCAATAGAATTGACTAAAATGTTCCTGATTTTCCGTTTATATTACCGATGGAAGATGTACACGTAAAACCGCTCTATTCCGGCTGAAACGTCGATATATGCAATAAAATCGAACTTCTCCCCTTTTCCATATCTTACTCAGTATTTCAACGAGAAACAAATAGATGATTGAAAATGAAGTACTTATGGTTATTATCTAATCAATTATGTGTTTGTCTCATTTTTATCGTATAGTTCATGAATAATAACAATAAACTAGAAATTCACAAAAACGTTGAAAAAACGCAAAATATTGCCTAATTCGATGATATTTGGTTTATATCACATTAAAGAAAAGGGGCATGATAAACGTCAAAATATTACTAAATTCGATGATTTTTAGTACGAAACAAAATGCAAGAAAACTTGCTTAAAAAGCAATATTATGCGAAATTCTGAGATTTGAAGGCCAAATCACATATCGTGATACTACATGAAATAGTATCGAAATATTGGTAAAAATGAATATATTTATGTAATATCAAACTACATTAAAAACGTGAAAAAAGTCACTATTATGCCAAATTTGTGGATTTTAACTACGAGTCATAGAGCGAGGTTTGGAATTTTTAGATCCAAGAAAAGACATATGACAATGTTGTTTCCAATACAAATGATAAAAATCAATGTGTTTTCATTAAAATTAACTAAAATGTTCCTGAATTTCCGTTTATATTACAGATGGAAGATGTACACGTAAAACCGCTCTATTCCGGCTGAAACGTCGATATATGCAAAAAAAACCGAACTTCTCCCCTTTTTAATATCTTACTCAGTATTTCAATGAGAAACCAATAGTTGATTGAAAATGAGGTATTTAAGGTTAATTTCTAATCAATTACGTGTTTGCATCATTTTTATCGTATATATAATGAATTTATAACAATAAACTGAAAATTCACAAAAAACGTTGAAAAACAGCAAAATATTGCCTAATTCGATGATATTTTGTTTATATCACATTAAACAAAAGGGGGATGATAAGCGTCAAAATATTACTAAATTCGATGATTTTTAGTACTAAACAAAATGCAAGAAAGCTTGCTTAAAATGCAATATTATGTGAAATACTGAGATTTGAAGGCCAAATCACAAATCGTGATACTACATGAAATAGTATCGAAATATTGGTAAAAAATGAATATATTTACGTAATATCAAACTAAATGAAAAATGTGTAAAAAGTCACTATTATGCCAAATTTGTGGATTTTAACTTCGAATCATAAAGCGAGGTTTGGAATTTTTAGATTTAAGAAAAGACATATGACAATGTTGTTTCCAATACAAATGATAAAAATCAATGTGTTTTCATTAGAATTAACTAAAATGTTCCTGATTTTCCGTTTATATTACCGATGGAAGATGTACACGTAAAACCGCTCTATTCCGGCTGAAACGTCGATATATGCAATAAAAACCGAACTTCTCCCCTTTTTCCATATCTGACTCAGTATTTCAACGAGAAACAAATAGATGATTGAAAATTAAGTACTTAAGGTTATTATCTAATCAATTATGTGTTTGTCTCATTTTTATCGTATATTCAATGAATTAATAACAATATACTGTTAATTCACAAAAACATTGAAAAACAGCAAAATATTGCCTAATTCGATGATATTTTGTTTATATCACGTAAAGTAAAAAGGGGATGATAAACGTCAAAATATTAATAAATTCGATGATTTTTAGTACGAAACTAAATGCAAGAAAACTTGCTTAAAATGCAATATTATGCGATATTCTGAGAATTGATGGCCAAATCACATATCGTGATACTACATGAAATAGTATCGAAATATTGGTAAAAATTAATATATTTATGTAATATCAAACTACATGAAAAACGTGAAAAAAGTTACTATTATACCAAATTTGAGGATTTTAACTTCGAATCATAAAGCGAGGATTCGTATTATTTAGATCCAAGAAAAGACATATGACAATGTTGTTTCCAATACAAATGAAAAAATCAATGTGTTTTCAATAGAATTGACTAAAATGTTCCTGATTTTCCGTTTATATTACCGATGGAAGATGTACACGTAAAACCGCTCTATTCCGGCTGAAACGTCGATATATGCAATAAAATCGAACTTCTCCCCTTTTCCATATCTTACTCAGTATTTCAACGAGAAACAAATAGATGATTGAAAATGAAGTACTTATGGTTATTATCTAATCAATTATGTGTTTGTCTCATTTTTATCGTATAGTTCATGAATAATAACAATAAACTAGAAATTCACAAAAACGTTGAAAAAACGCAAAATATTGCCTAATTCGATGATATTTGGTTTATATCACATTAAAGAAAAGGGGCATGATAAACGTCAAAATATTACTAAATTCGATGATTTTTAGTACGAAACAAAATGCAAGAAAACTTGCTTAAAAAGCAATATTATGCGAAATTCTGAGATTTGAAGGCCAAATCACATATCGTGATACTACATGAAATAGTATCGAAATATTGGTAAAAATGAATATATTTATGTAATATCAAACTACATTAAAAACGTGAAAAAAGTCACTATTATGCCAAATTTGTGGATTTTAACTACGAGTCATAGAGCGAGGTTTGGAATTTTTAGATCCAAGAAAAGACATATGACAATGTTGTTTCCAATACAAATGATAAAAATCAATGTGTTTTCATTAAAATTAACTAAAATGTTCCTGAATTTCCGTTTATATTACAGATGGAAGATGTACACGTAAAACCGCTCTATTCCGGCTGAAACGTCGATATATGCAAAAAAACCGAACTTCTCCCCTTTTTAATATCTTACTCAGTATTTCAATGAGAAACCAATAGATGATTGAAAATGAAGTATTTAAGGTTATTATCTAATCAATTATGTGTTTGTTTCATTTTTATCGTATATATAATGAATTAATAACAATAAACTGGAAATTCACAAAAACATTGAAAAACAGCAAAATATTGCCTAATTCGATGATATTTTGTTTATATCACATAAAGGAAAAGGGATGATAAACGTCAAAATATTAATAAATTCGATGATTTTTAGTACGAAACAAAATGCAAGAAAACTTGCTTAAAATGCAATATTATGCGAAATTATGAGATTTAAAGGCCAAATCAAATATCGTGATACTACATGAAATAATGTCAAAATATTGGTAAAAATGAATATATTTATGTAATATCAAACTACATCAAAAACGTGAAAAAAAACACTATTATACCATATTTGGGGAAATTAACTTCGAATCATAAAGCGAGGTTTCGTATTATTTAGATCCAAGAATAGTCATATGACAATGTTGTTTCTAATACAAATGATACAAATCAATGTTTTCGTTAGAATGAACTAAAATGTTCCTGATTTTCCGTTTATATTACCGATGGAAGATGTTCACGTAAAACCGCTGCTATTCCTGCTGAAACGTCGATATATGCAATAATACCCGAACTTCTCCCATTTTCCATATCCTACTCAGTATTTCAACGAGAAACAAACAGATGATTGAAAAAGAAGTATTTAAGGTTATTATCTAATCAATTATGTGTTTGTCTAATTTTTATCGTATATATCATGAATTAATAACAGTAAACTGGAAATTTACAAAAACGTTGAAAAACAGCAAAATATTGCCTAATTCGATGATATTTTGTTTATATCAAATTAAGGAAAAGGGGGATGATAAACGTCGAAATATTACTAAATTCGATGATTTTTTAGTACGAAACAAAATGCAAGAAAACTTGTTTAAAATGCAATATTATGCGAAATTCTGAGATTTGAAGGCCAAATCACATATCGTGATACTACATGAAGTAGTATCGAAATATTGTTAAAAATTAATATATTTATGTAACATCAAACTACATGAAAAACGTGAAAAAAGTCACTATTATGCCAAAGAGAGGCTTAAGAGAGTGATGCAGAGGCTCAAAAGAGTAATGCAGAGGCTCATGAGAATGATGTAGAGGCTTAAGAGAGAGATGCAGAGGCTCAAGAGAATGATGCAGAGGCTCAAGAGAGGGATGCAGAAGATCGAGGGAGGGATGCAGAGGCTTAAGAGAGTGATGCAGAGGCTCAAGAGAGTGATGTAGACTCTCAAGAGTGTGATGTAGAGGCTCAAGAGAGTGATGCAGAGGCTCAAGAGAGTGATGCAGAATATCATGAGAGTGATACAGAGGCTCAGGAGAGTGATGCAGAAGATCAAGAGGGGTAAGCAGAGGCTTAAGAGAGTGATGCAGAGGCCGAATAGAGTGATGCAGAGGCTTAAGAGAGTGATGCAGAGGCTGAAGAGAGTGTTGCAGAGGCTCAAGAGAGTGATGCAGAGGCTAAAAAGGGTTGTGCTGAGGCACAAGAGACTGATGCAGAGGCTTAAGAGAGAGATGCAGAGGCTGAAGAGAGTGTTCCAGACGCTCAACAGATGGATACAGAGGCTCAAGAGAGTGATGCAGAGACTCAAGAGAGTTATGCAGAGGCTCATTAGAGTGATGCAGAGGCTTACGAGAGTGATGCAGAGGATCAAGAGAGGGATGCAGAGGCTTAAGAGAGTGATGCAAAGGCTCAGGAGAGGGATGCAGAGGCTCATGAGAGGGATGCAGGAGTTCAAGAGAGGGATGCCGAGTCTTATGAGAGTGATGCAGAGGCTGAAGAGAGTGTTGCAGAGGCTGAAGAGAGGAATGCAGAGGCTCAAGAGAGTGATGCAGAGACTAAAGAGAGTTATGCAGAGGCTCAGTAGAGTGATGCAGAGGCAAACGAGAGTGATGCAGAGGGTCAAGAGAGGGATGCAGAGGCTTAAGAGAGTGATGCAAAGGCTCAGGAGAGTGATGCAGAGGCTCATGAGAGGGATGCAGGAGTTCAAGAGAGTGATGCAGAGGCTCAAGAAAGTGATGTAGAGGCTTAAGAAAGTGATGCAGAGGCTCAAAATAGGGATACAGAGGCTTAAGAGGGTCATGCAGAGGCTCAAGTGAGTGATGGAGAGGCTCAAGAGAGGGATGCAGGGGGCCAAGTGAGTGATGCAGATGCTCAAGAGAGGGATGCAGAGGATGAAGAGAGTGATGCAGAGGCTCGAGAGATTGATGCAGAGGCTCAAGAGAGGGATTCAGAGGCTCAAGAGATGGATGCAAAGGCTTAAGAGAGTGATGCAGAGGCTGAAGAGAGGGATGCAGGGGCTCAAGAAAGGGATGCAGAGGCTCAATAGAGGGATGCAGGGGCTAAAGAGAGTGATGGAGAGGCTCAAGAGAGTGATTCAGAGGTTTACGAGAGTGATGCAGAGGCTAAAGAGAGTGTTGCAGAGGCTCAAGAGAGGGTTACAGAGGCTCAAGAGAGTGATGCAGAGACTCAAGAGAGTTATGCAATGGCTCAAGAGAGTGATGCAGAGGATCAAGAGAGGTAAGCAGAGGCTTAAGAGAGTGATGCAGAGGCCGAAGAGAGTGATGCAGAGGCTTAAGAGAGTGATGCAGAGGCTGAAGAGAGTGTTGCAGAGGCTCAAGAGAGGGATGCAGAGGGATGCTCAAGAGAGGGATGCAGAGGCTCAAGTGAGGAATGAAAAGGCACAAGAGAGGGATGCAAATGCTCTTGGTAGTAATGCAGAGGCTTAAGAGTGGGATGCAGAGGCTTAAAAGAATGATGCAAAGGTTGAAGTGAGAGATGCAGACGCTCATGAGAGGGATGCAGGAGTTCAAGAGAGTGATGCAGAGGCTCAAGAGAGGGATGCAGAGGCTCAAGTGAGGGATGAAAAGGCACAATAGAGGGATGCAAATGCTCTTGATCTAAATAATACGAAACCTCGCTTTATGATTCGAAGTTAAAATCCACAAATTTGGCGTAATAGTGACTTTTTTCACGTTTTTTATGTAGTTTGATATTACGTAAGTATATTCATTTTTACCAATATTTTGATACTATTTCATGTAGTATCACGATATTTGATTTGACCTTCAAATCTCAGAATTTCGCATAATATTGCATTTTAAGCAAGTTTTCTTGCATTTTGTTTCGTACTAAAAATCATCGAATTTATTAATATTTTGACGTTTATCAGCCCCTTTTTACTTTATGTGATATAAACAAAATATCATCGAATTAGGCAATATTTTGCTGTTTTTCAATGTTTTTGTGAATTTACAGTTTATTGTTATTAATTCATTGAATATACGGGAAAAATGAGACAAACACATAATTGATTAGATAATAACCTTAAATACTTCATTTTCAATCATCTATTTGTTACTCGTTGAAATACTGAGTAAGATATTGAAAAGGGGAGAAGTTCGGTTTTTTGTGCATATATCGACGTTTCAGCCGGAATAGAGCGGTTTTACGTGAACATCTTCCATCGGTAATATAAACGGAAAATCAGGAACATTTTAGTTCATTCTAATGAAAACATTGATTTTTATCATTTGTATTAGAAACAACATTGTCATATGTCTATTCTTGGATCTAAATAATACGAAACCTCGCTCTATGATTCGAAGTTAATTTCCTCAAATATGGTATAATAGTGTCTTTTTTCACGTTTTTGATGTAGTTTGATATTACATAAATATATTCATTTTTACCAATATTTTGATACTGTTTTATGTAGTATCACGATATTTGATTTGACCTTTAAATCTCAGAATTTCGCATAATATTGCATTTTAAGCAAGTTTTCTTGCATTTTGTTTCGTACTAAAAATCATCGAATTTAGCAAAATTTTGACGTTTATCATCCCCTTTTTCCTTTATGTGATATAAACAAAATATCATCGAATTAGGCAATATTTTGCTGTTTTTCAACGTTTTTGTGAACTTCCAGTTTATTGTTACTAATTCATTATATATACGATAAAAATGAGACAAACACATAATTGATTAGATAATAACCTTAAATACTTCATTTTCAATCATCTATTTGTTTCTCGTAGAAATACTGAGTAAGATATGGAAAAGGGGAGAAGTTCGGTTTTTATTGCATATATCGACGTTTCAGCCGGAATTGTGCGGTTTTACGTGTTCATCTTCCATCGGTAATATAAACGGAAAATCAGGAACATTTTAGTTAATTCTAATGAAAACACATTGATTTTTATCATTTGTATTGGAAACAACATTGTCATATGTCTTTTCTTGGATCTAAATAATACAAAAGCTCGCTCTATGATTCGAAGTTAAAATCCTCAAATTTGGAATAATAGTCTTTTTTAACGTTTTTAATGTAGTTTGATATTACATAAATATATTCATTTTTACCAATATTTCGATACTATTTCATGTAGTATCACGATATGTGATTTGGCCTTCAAATCTCAGAATTTCGCATAATATTGCATTTCAAGCAAGTTTTCTTGCATTTTGTTTCGTACTAAAAATCATCGAATTTATTAATATTTTGACGTTTATCATCCCCTTTTTACTTTATGTGATATAAACAAAATATCTTCTAATTAGGCAATATTTTGCTGTGTTTCAATGTTTTTGTGAATTTACAGTTTATTGTTATTAATTCATTGAATATACGGGAAAAATGAGACAAACACATAATTGATTAGATAATAACCTTAAATACTTCATTTTCAATCATCTATTTGTTACTCGTTGAAATACTGAGTAAGATATTGAAAAGGGGAGAAGTTCGGTTTTTTGTGCATATATCGACGTTTCAGCCGGAATAGAGCGGTTTTACGTGAACATCTTCCATCGGTAATATAAACGGAAAATCAGGAACATTTTAGTTCATTCTAATGAAAACATTGATTTTTATCATTTGTATTAGAAACAACATTGTCATATGTCTATTCTTGGATCTAAATAATACGAAACCTCGCTCTATGATTCGAAGTTAATTTCCTCAAATATGGTATAATAGTGTCTTTTTTCACGTTTTTGATGTAGTTTGATATTACATAAATATATTCATTTTTACCAATATTTTGATACTGTTTTATGTAGTATCACGATATTTGATTTGACCTTTAAATCTCAGAATTTCGCATAATATTGCATTTTAAGCAAGTTTTCTTGCATTTTGTTTCGTACTAAAAATCATCGAATTTAGCAAAATTTTGACGTTTATCATCCCCTTTTTCCTTTATGTGATATAAACAAAATATCATCGAATTAGGCAATATTTTGCTGTTTTTCAACGTTTTTGTGAACTTCCAGTTTATTGTTACTAATTCATTATATATACGATAAAAATGAGACAAACACATAATTGATTAGATAATAACCTTAAATACTTCATTTTCAATCATCTATTTGTTTCTCGTAGAAATACTGAGTAAGATATGGAAAAGGGGAGAAGTTCGGTTTTTATTGCATATATCGACGTTTCAGCCGGAATTGTGCGGTTTTACGTGTTCATCTTCCATCGGTAATATAAACGGAAAATCAGGAACATTTTAGTTAATTCTAATGAAAACACATTGATTTTTATCATTTGTATTGGAAACAACATTGTCATATGTCTTTTCTTGGATCTAAATAATACAAAAGCTCGCTCTATGATTCGAAGTTAAAATCCTCAAATTTGGAATAATAGTCTTTTTTAACGTTTTTAATGTAGTTTGATATTACATAAATATATTCATTTTTACCAATATTTCGATACTATTTCATGTAGTATCACGATATGTGATTTGGCCTTCAAATCTCAGAATTTCGCATAATATTGCATTTTAAGCAAGTTTTCTTGCATTTTGTTTCGTACTAAAAATCATCGAATTTATTAATATTTTGACGTTTATCATCCCCTTTTTACTTTATGTGATATAAACAAAATATCTTCTAATTAGGCAATATTTTGCTGTGTTTCAATGTTTTTGTGAATTTCCAGTTTATTGTTATTAATTCATTATATGTACGATAAAAATGAAACAAACACATAATTGATTAGATAATAACCTTAAATACTTCATTTTCAATCATCTATTGGTTTCTCGTTGAAATACTGAGTAAGATATTAAAAAGGGGAGATGTTCGGTTTTTATTGCATATATCGACGTTTCAGCCGGAATAGAGCGGTTTTACGTGTACATCTTCCATCTGTAATATAAACGGAAATTCAGGAACATTTTAGTTAATTTTAATGAAAACACATTGATTTTTATCATTTGTATTGGAAACAACATTGTCATATGTCTTTTCTTGGATCTAAAAATTCCAAACCTCGCTTTATGACTCGTAGTTAAAATCCACAAATTTGGCATAATAGTGACTTTTTTCACGTTTTTCATGTAGTTTGATATTACATAAATATGTTAATTTTTAACAATATTTCGATACTATTTTATGTAGTATCACGATATGTGATTTGGCCTTCAAATCTCAGAATTTCGCATAATATTGCATTTTTAAGCAAGTTTTCTTGCATTTTGTTTCGTACTAAAAATCATCGAATTTAGTAATATTTTGACGTTTATCATCCCCCTTTTCTTTAATGTGATATAAACAAAATATCATCGAATTAGGCAATATTTGGCGTTTTTTCAACGTTTTTGTGAATTTCTAGTTTATTGTTATTATTCATGAAATATACGATAAAAATGAGACAAACACATAATTGATTAGATAATAACCATACGTACTTCATTTTCAATCATCTATTTGTTTCTCGTTGAAATACTGAGTAAGATATGGAAAAGGGGAGAAGTTCGGTTTTTATTGCATATATCGACGTTTCAGCCGGAATAGAGCGGTTTTACGTGTTCATCTTCCATCGGTAATATAAACGGAAAATCAGGAACATTTTAGTCAATTCTAATGAAAACACATTGATTTTTATCATTTGTATTGGAAACAATATTGTCATATGTCTTTTCTTGGATCTAAATAATACGAAACCTCGCTTTATGATTCGAAGTTAAAATCCACAAATTTGGCGTAATAGTGAATTTTTCACGTTTTTTATGTAGTTTGATATTACGTAAGTATATTCATTTTTACCAATATTTCGATACTATTTAATGTAGTATCACGATATGTGATTTGGCCTTCATATCTCTGATTCTCGCCTAATATTGCATTTTAAGCAAGTTTTCTTGCATTTTGTTTCGTACTAAAAATCATCGAATTTAGTAATATTTTGACGTTTATCATCCCCCTTTTTCTTAATGTGATATAAACAAAATATCATCGAATTAGGCAATATTTTGCTGTTTTTCAACGTTTTTGTGAATTTCCAGTTTATTGTTATTAATTCATGATATATACGATAAAAATGAGACAAAAACATAATTGATTAGATAATAACCTTAAATACTTCTTTTTCAATCATCTGTTTGTTTCTCGTTGAAATACTGAGTAGGATATGGAAAATGGGAGAAGTTCGGTTTTTATTGCATATATCGACGTTTCAGCCGGAATAGAGCGGTTTTACGTGAATATCTTCCATCGGTAATATAAACGGAAAATCAGGAACATTTTAGTTCATTCTAATGAAAACACATTGATTTTTATCATTTGTATTGGAAACAACATTGTCATATGTCTATTCTTGGATCTAAATAATACGAAACCTCGCTTTTTGATTCGAAGTTAATTTCCTCAAACATGGTATAATAGTGTCTTTTTCACGTTTTTGATGTAGTTTGATATTACATAAATATATTCATTTTTACCAATATTTTGATACTATTTCATGTAGTATAACGATATTTGATTTGGCCTTTAAATCTCAGAATTTCGCATAATATTGCATTTTAAGCAAGTTTTCTTGCATTTTGTTTCGTACTAAAAATCATCGAATTTAGCAATATTTTGACGTTTATCATCCCCCTTTTCCTTTATGTGATATAAACAAAATATCATCGAATTAGGCAATATTTTGCTGTTTTTTAACGTTTTTGTGAATTTCCAGTTTATTGTTACTAATTCATTATATATACGATAAAAATGAGAAAAACACATAATTGATTAGATAATAACCTTAAATACTTCATTTTCAATCATCTATTTGTTTCTCGTTGAAATACTGAGTAAGATATGGAAAAGGGGAGAAGTTCGGTTTTTATTGCATATATCGACGTTTCAGCCGTAATTGTGCGGTTTTACGTGTACATCTTCCATCGGTAATATAAACGGATAATCAGGAACATTTATTTTTTTTTCACGTTTTTAATGTAGTTTGATATTACATAAATAAATTCATTTTTACCAGTATTTCGATACTATTTCATGTAGTATCACGATATGTGATTTAGCCTTCAAATCTCAGAATTTCGCATAATATTGCAATTTAAGCAAGTTTTCTTGCATTTTGTTTCGTACTAAAAATCATCGAATTTAGTAATATTTTGACGTTTATCATCCCCCTTTTCTTTAATGTGATATAAACAAAATATCATCGAATTAAGCAATATTTTGCGTTTTTCAACGTTTTTGTGAATTTCTAGTTTATTGTTATTATTCATGAAATATACGATAAAAATGAGACAAACACATAATTGATTAGATAATAACCTTAAGTACTTCATTTTCAATCATCTATTTGTTTCTCGTTGAAATACCGAGTCAGATATGGAAAAGGGGAGAAGTTCGGTTTTTATTGCATATATCGACGTTTCAGCCGGAATAGAGCGGTTTTACGTGTACATCTTCCATCGGTAATATAAACGGAAAATCAGGAGCATTTTAGTTAATTCTAATGAAAACACATTGATTTTTATCATTTGTATTGGAAACAACATTGTCATATGTCTTTTCTTGGATCTAAATAATATGAAACCTTGCTTTATGATACGAAGTTAAATTCCTCAAATTTGGTATAATAGTGTCTTTTTTCACGTTTTTAATGTAGTTTGATATTACATAAATATATTCATTTTTACCATTATTTTGATACTATTTCATGTAGTATCACGATATGTAACTTGGCTTTCAAATCTCAGAATTTCGCCTAATATTGCATTTTAAGCAAGTTTTCTTGCATATTGTTTCGTACTAAAAATCACCGAATTTAGTAATATTTTTACGTTTATCATCCCCCTTTTACTTAATGTGATATAAACAAAATATCATCGAATTAGGCAATATTTTGCCGTTTTCAACGTTTTTGTGAATTTTCAGTTTATTGGTATAAATTCATTATATATACGATAAAAATGATGCAAACACGTAATTGATTAGAAATTAACCTTAAATACCTCATTTTCAATCAACTATTTGTTTCTCGTTAAAATAATGAGTAAGATATTGAAAAGGGGAGACGTACGGTTTTTATTGCATATATCGCCGTTTCAGCTGGAATTGAACGGTTTTACATGTATATCTTCCGTCGGTATTATTATTGGAAAATCAGAACATTTTAGGAAATTCTAATGAAAACACATTGATTTTTATCATTTGTATTGGAAACAACATTGTCATATGTCTTTTCTTGAATCTAAAAATTCCAAACCTCGCTTTATGATTCGAAGTTAAAATCCACAAATTTGGCATAATAGTGACTTTTTACACGTTTTTCATGTAGTTTGATATTACGTAAATATATTCATTTTTTACCAATATTTCGATACTATTTCATGTAGTATCACGATATGTGATTTGGCCTTCAAATCTCAGTATTTCACATAATATTGCATTTTAAGCAAGTTTTCTTGCATTTTGTTTCGTACTAAAAATCATCGAATTTAGTAATATTTTGACGTTTATCATCCCCCTTTTCTTTAATGTGATATAAACAAAATATCATCGAATTAGGCAATATTTTGCTGTTTTTCAACGTTTTTGTGAATTTTCAGTTTATTGTTATAAATTCATTATATATACGATAAAAATGATGCAAACACGTAATTGATTAGAAATTAACCTTAAATACCTCATTTTCAATCAACTATTTGTTTCTCGTTAAAATACTGAGTAAGATATTGAAAAGGGGAGACGAAGGGTTTTTATTGCATATATCGCCGTTTCAGCTGGAATTGAACGGTTTTACGTGTATATCTTCCATCGGTATTATAATTGGAAAATCAGGAACATTTTAGGAAATTCTAATGAAAACACATTGATTTTTATCATTTGTATTGGAAACAACATTGTCATATGTCTTTTCTTGAATCTAAAAATTCCAAACCTGGCTTTATGATTCGAAGTTAAAATCCACAAATTTGGCATAATAGTGACTTTTTCACGTTTTTCATGTAGTTTGATATTACGTAAATATATTCATTTTTACCAATATTTCGATACTATTTCATGTAGTATCACGATATGTGATTTGGCCTTCAAATCTCAGAATTTCGCATAATATTGCATTTTAGGCAAGTTTTCTTGCATTTAGTTTCGTATTAAAATCATCGAATTTAGTAATATTTTGACGTTTATCATCCCCCTTTTCTTTAATGTGATATAAACAAAATATCGTCGAATTAGGCAATATTTTGCTGTTTTTCAACGTTTTTGTGAATTTCCAGTTTATTGTTACTAATTCATTATATATACGATAAAAATGAGACAAACACATAATTGATTAGATAATAACCTTAAATACTTCATTTTCAATCATCTATTTGTTTCTCGTTGAAATACTGAGTAAGATATGGAAAAGGGGAGAAGTTCGGTTTTTATTGCATATATCGACGTTTCAGCCGGAATAGAGCGGTTTTACGTATACATCTTCCATCGGTAATATAAACGGAAAATCAGGAACATTTTAGTTTTTTTCACGTTTTTAATGTAGTTTGATATTACATAAATATATTCATTTTTACCAATATTTCGATACTATTTCATGTAGTATCACGATATGTGATTTGGCCTTCAAATCTCAGAATTTCGCATAATATTGCATTTTAAGCAAGTTTTCTTGCATTTTGTTTCGTACTAAAAATCATCGAATTTATTAATATTTTGACGTTTATCAGCCCCTTTTTACTTTATGTGATATAAACAAAATATCATCGAATTAGGCAATATTTTGCTGTTTTTCAATGTTTTTGTGAATTTCCAGTTTATTGTTATTAATTCATTGAATATACGGGAAAAATGAGACAAACACATAATTGATTAGATAATAACCTTAAATACTTCATTTTCAATCATCTATTTGTTACTCGTTGAAATACTGAGTAAGATATTGAAAAGGGAAGAAGTTCGGTTTTTATTGCATATATCGACGTTTCAGACGGAATAGAGCGGTTTTACGTGTACATCTTCCATCGGTAATATAAACGGAAAATCAGGAACATTTTAGTCAATTCTAATGAAAACACATATATTTTTATCATTTGTATTGGAAACAATATTGTCATATGTCTTTTCTTGGATCTAAATAATACGAAATCTCGCTTTATGATTCGAAGTTAAAATCCACAAATATGGCGTAATAGTGACTTTTTTCACGTTTTTTATGTAGTTTGATATTACGTAAGTATATTCATTTTTACCAATATTTCGATACTATTTCATGTAGTATCACGATATGTGATTTGGCCTTCATATCTCAGATTCTCGCCTAATATTGCATTTTAAGCAAGTTTTCTTGCATATTGTTTCGTACTAAAAATCACCGAATTTAGTAATATTTTTACGTTTATCATCCCCCTTTTACTTAATGTGATATAAACAAAATATCATCAAATTAGGCAATATTTTGCCGTTTTCAACGTTTTTGTGAATTTTCAGTTTATTGGTATAAATTCATTATATATACGATAAAAATGATGCAAACACGTAATTGATTAGAAATTAACCTTAAATACCTCATTTTCAATCAACTATTTGTTTCTCGGTAAAATAATGAGTAAGATATTGAAAAGGGGAGACGTACGGTTTTTATTGCATATATCGCCGTTTCAGCTGGAATTGAACGGTTTTACATGTATATCTTCCGTCGGTATTATAATTGGAAAATCAGGAACATTTTAGGAAATTCTAATGAAAACACATTGATTTTTATCATTTGTATTGGAAACAACATTTTCATATGTCTTTTCTTGAATCTAAAAATTCCAAACCTCGCTTTATGATTCGAAGTTAAAATCCACAAATTTGGCATAATAGTGACTTTTTACACGTTTTTCATGTAGTTTGATATTACGTAAATATATTCATTTTTTACCAATATTTCGATACTATTTCATGTAGTATCACGATATGTGATTTGGCCTTCAAATCTCAGTATTTCACATAATATTGCATTTTAAGCAAGTTTTCTTGCATTTTGTCCGTACTAAAAATCATCGAATTTAGTAATATTTTGACGTTTATCATCCCCCTTCTCTTTAATGTGATATAAACAAAATATCATCGAATTAGGCAATATTTTGCTGTTTTTCAACGTTTTTGTGAATTTTCAGTTTATTGTTATAAATTCATTATATATACGATAAAAATGATGCAAACACGTAATTGATTAGAAATTAACCTTAAATACCTTATTTTCAATCAACTATTTGTTTCTCGTTAAAATACTGAGTAAGATATTGAAAAGGGGAGACGTAGGGTTTTTATTGCATATATCGCCGTTTCAGCTGGAATTGAACGGTTTTACGTGTATATCTTCCATCGGTATTATAATTGGAAAATCAGGAACATTTTAGGAAATTCTAATGAAAACACATTGATTTTTATCATTTGTATTGGAAACAACATTGTCATATGTCTTTTCTTGAATCTAAAAATTCCAAACCTCGCTTTATGATTCGAAGTTAAAATCCACAAATTTGGCATAATAGTGACTTTTTCACGTTTTTCATGTAGTTTGATATTACGTACATATATTCATTTTTACCAATATTTCGATATTATTTCATGTAGTATCACGATATGTGATTTGGCCTTCAAATCTCATAATTTCGCATAATATTGCATTTTAGGCAAGTTTTCTTGCATTTAGTTTCGTATTAAAATCATCGAATTTAGTAATATTTTGACGTTTATCATCCCCCTTTTCTTTAATGTGATATAAACAAAATATCATCGAATTAGGCAATATTTTGCTGTTTTTCAACGTTTTTGTGAATTTCCAGTTTATTCTTACTAATTCATTATATATACGATAAAAATGAGACAAACACATAATTGATTAGATAATAACCTTAAATACTTCTTTTTCAATCGTTTATTTGTTTCTCGTTGAAATACTGAGTATGATATGGAATAGGGGAGAAGTTCGGTTTTTATTGCATATATCGACGTTTCAGCCGGAATAGAGCGGTTTTACGTGTACATCTTCCATCGGTAATATAAACGGAAAATCAGGAACATTTTAGTCAATTCTAATGAAAACACATTGATTTTTATCATTTTTATTGGAAACAACATTGTCATATGTCTTTTCTTGGATCTAAATAATACGAAACCTCGCTTTATGATTCGAAGTTAAAATCCACAAATTTGGCGTAATAGTGACTTTTTTCACGTTTTTTATGTAGTTTGATATTTCGTAAGTATATTCATTTTTACCAATATTTC
This sequence comes from Procambarus clarkii, assembly GCF_040958095.1. NCBI lineage: Eukaryota > Metazoa > Arthropoda > Malacostraca > Decapoda > Cambaridae > Procambarus > Procambarus clarkii. The sequence goes on from NC_091178.1 coordinate 267,231, forward strand.
GATACTATTTCATGTAGTATCACGATATATGATTTGGCCTTCATATCTCAGATTTTCGAATAATATTGCATTTTAGGCAAGTTTTCTTGCATTTTGTTTCGTACTAAAAATCATAGAATTTAGTAATATTTTGACGTTTATCATCCCCCTTTTCCTTAATGTGATATAAACAAAACATCATCGAATTAGGCAATATTTTGCTGTTTTTCAACGTTTTTGTGAATTTCCAGTTTATTGTTATTAATTCATGATATATACGATAAAAATGAGACAAACACATAATTGATTAGATAATAACCTGAAATACTTCTTTTTCAATCATCTGTTTGTTTCTCGTTGAAATACTGAGTAGGATATGGAAAATGGGAGAAGTTCGGTTTTTATTGCATATATCGACGTTTCAGCCGGAATAGAGCGGTTTTACGTGAACATCTTCCATCGGTAATATAAACGGAAAATCAGGAACATTTTAGTTCATTCTAATGAAAACATTGATTTTTATCATTTGTATTAGAAACAACATTGTCATATGTCTATTCTTGGATCTAAATAATACGAAACCTCGCTTTATGATTCGAAGTTAATTTCCTCAAATATGGTATAATAGTGTCTTTTTTCACGTTTTTGTTGTAGTTTGATATTACATAAATATATTCATTTTTACCAATATTTTGATACTATTTCATGTAGTATCACGATATTTGATTTGGCCTTTAAATCTCAGAATTTCGCATAATATTGCATTTTAAGCAAGTTTTCTTGCATTTTGTTTCGTACTAAAAATCATCGAATTTAGCAAAATTTTGACGTTTATCATCCCCCTTTTCCTTTATGTGATATAAACAAAATATCATCGAATTAGGCAATATTTTGCTGTTTTTCAACGTTTTTGTGAATTTTCAGTTTATTGTTATTAATTCATGAAATATATGATAAAAATGAGACAAACACATAATTGATTAGATAATAACCTTAAATACTTCATTTTCAATCATCTATTTGTTTCTCGTTGAAATACTGAGTAAGATATGGAAAAGGGGAGAAGTTCGGTTTTTATTGCATATATCGACGTTTCAGCCGGAATAGAGCGGTTTTACGTGTACATCTTCCATCGGTAATATATACGGAAAATCAGGAACATTTTAGTCAATTCTAATGAAAACACATTGATTTTTATCATTTGTATTGGAAACAACATTGTCATATGTCTTTTCTTGGATCTAAATAATACGAAACCTCGCTTTATGATTCGAAGTTAAAATCCACAAATTTGGCGTAATAGTGACTTTTTTCACGTTTTTTATGTAGTTTGATATTACGTAAGTATATTCATTTTTACCAATATTTCGATACTATTTCATGTAGTATCACGATATGTGATTTGGCCTTCAATTCTCAGAATTTCGCATAATATTGCATTTTAAGCAAGTTTTCTTGCATTTTGTTTCGTACTAAAAATCATCGAATTTATTAATATTTTGACGTTTATCATCCCCTTTTTACTTTATGTGATATAAACAAAATATCATCGAATTAGGCAATATTTTGCTGTTTTTCAATGTTTTTGTGAATTTCCAGTTTATTGTTATTAATTCATTGAATATACGGGAAAAATGAGACAAACACATAATTGATTAGATAATAACCTTAAATACTTCATTTTCAATCATCTATTTGTTACTCGTTGAAATACTGAGTAAGATATTGAAAAGGGGAGAAGTTCGGTTTTAATTGCATATATCGACGTTTCAGCCGGAATAGAGCGGTTTTACGTGTACATCTTCCATCGGTAATATAAACGGAAAATCAGGAACATTTTAGTTCATTCTAATGAAAACACATTGATTTTTATCATTTGTATTGGAAACAATATTGTCATATGTCTTTTCTTGGATCTAAATTATACGAAACCTCGCTTTATGATTCGAAGTTAAAATCCACAAATTTGGCGTAATAGTGACTTTTTTCACGTTTTTTATGTAGTTTGATATTACGTAAGTATATTCATTTTTACCAATATTTCGATACTATTTCATGTAGTATCACGATATTTGATTTGGCCTTTAAATCTCAGAATTTCGCATAATATTGTATTTTAAGCAAGTTTTCTTGCATTTTGTTTCGTACTAAAAATCATCGAATTTAGCAATATTTTGACGTTTATCATCCCCCTTTTCCTTTATGTGATATAAACAAAATATCATCGAATTAGGCAATATTTTGCTGTTTTTCACGTTTTTGTGAATTTCCAGTTTATTGTTACTAATTCATTATATATACGATAAAAATGAGACAAACACATAATTGATTAAATAATAACCTTAAATACTTCATTTTCAATCATCTATTTGTTTCTCGTTGAAATACTGAGTAAGATATGGAAAAGGGGAGAATTTCGGTTTTTATTGCATATATCGACGATTCAGCCGGAATTGTGCGGTTTTACGTGTACATCTTCCATCGGTAATATAAACGGAAAATCAGGAACATTTTAGTTTTTTTTCACGTTTTTAATGTAGTTTGATATTACATAAATATATTCATTTTACCAATATTTCGATACTATTTCATGTAGTATCACGATATGTGATTTGGCCTTCATATCTCAGATTCTCGCCTAAAATTGCATTTTAAGCAAGTTTTCTTGCATTTTGTTTCGTACTAAAAATCATCGAATTTAGCAAAATTTTAACGTTTATCATCCCCCGTTTCCTTTATGTGATATAAACAAAATATCATCGAATTAGGCAATATTTTGCTGTTTTTCAACGTTTTTGTGAATTTCAAGTTTATTGTTACTAATTCAATATATATACGATAAAAATGAGACAAACACATAATTGATTAGATAATAACCTTAAATACTTCATTTTCAATCATCTATTTGTTTCTCGTTGAAATACTGAGTAAGATATGGAAAAGGGGAGAAGTTCGGTTTTTATTGCATATATCGACGTTTCAGCCGGAATTGTGCGGTTTTACGTGTACATCTTCTATCGGTAATATAAACGGAAAATCAGGAACATTTTAGTTAATTCTAAGGAAAACACATTGATTTTTATCATTTGTATTGGAAACAACATTGTCATGTGTCTTTCTTGGATCTAAATAATACGAAACCTCGCTTTATGATTCGAAGTTAAAATCCTCAAATTTGGTATAATAGTAACTTTTTTCACGTTTTTCATGTAGTTTGATATTACATAAATATATTAATTTTTACCAATATTTCGATACTATTTCATGTAGTATCACGATATGTGATTTGGCCTTCAATTCTCACAATTTCGCATAATATTGCTTTTTAAGCAAGTTTTCTTGCATTTTGTTTCGTACTAAAAATCATCGAATTTATTAATATTTTGACGTTTATCATCCCCTTTTTACTTTATGTGATATAAACAAAATATCATCGAATTAGGCAATATTTTGCTGTTTTTCAATGTTTTTGTGAATTTCCAGTTTATTGTTATTAATTCATTGAATATACGATAAAAATGAGACAAACACATAATTGATTAGATAATAACGTTAAATACTTCATTTTCAATCATCTATTTGTTACTCGTTGAAATACTGAGTAAGATATTGAAAAGGGGAGAAGTTCGGTTTTTATTGCATATATCGACGTTTCAGCCGGAATAGAGCGGTTTTACGTGTACATTTTCCATCGGTAATATAAACGGAAAATCAGGAACATTTTAGTCAATTCTAATGAAAACACATTGATTTTTATCATTTGTATTGGAAACAACATTGTCATATGTCTTTTCTTGGATCTAAATTATACGAAACCTCCCTCTATGATTCGAAGTTAAAATCCACAAATTTGGCGTAATAGTGACTTTTTTCACGTTTTTTATGTAGTTTGATATTACGTAAGTATATTCATTTTTACCAATATTTCGATACTATTTCATGTAGTATCACGATATATGATTTGGCCTTCATATCTCAGATTTTCGAATAATATTGCATTTTAGGCAAGTTTTCTTGCATTTTGTTTCTTACTAAACATCATCGAATTTAGCAATATTTTGACGTTTATCATCCACTTTTCCTTTATGTGATATAAACAAAATATCATCGAATTAGGCAATATTTTGCCATTTTTTAACGTTTTTGTGAATTTTCAGTTTATTGTTATTAATTCATGAAATATATGATAAAAATGAGACAAACACATAATTGATTAGATAATAACCTTAAATACTTCATTTTCAATCATCTATTTGTTTCTCGTTGAAATACTGAGTAAGATATGGAAAAGGGGAGAAGTTCGGTTTTTATTGCATATATCGACGTTTCAGCCGGAATAGAGCGGTTTTACGTGTACATCTTCCATCGGTAATATAAACGGAAAATCAGGAACATTTTAGTCAATTCTAATGAAAAGACATTGATTTTTATCATTTGTATTGGAAACAATATTGTCATATGTCTTTTCTTGGATCTAAATAATACGAAACCTCGCTTTATGATTCGAAGTTAAAATCCTCAAATTTGGTATATTAGTAACTTTTTTCACGTTTTTCATGTAGCTTGATATTACATAAATATATTCATTTTTACCAATATTTCGATACTATTTCATGTAGTATCACGATATGTGATTTGGCCTTCAATTCTCAGAATTTCGAATAATATTGCATTTTAAGCAAGTTTTCTTGCATTTTGTTTCGTACTAAAAATCATCGAATTTATTAATATTTTGACGTTTATCATCCCCTTTTTACTTTATGTGATATAAACAAAATATCATCGAATTAGGCAATATTTTGCTGTTTTTCAATGTTTTTGTGAATTTCCAGTTTATTGTTATTAATTCATTGAATATACGGGAAAAATGAGACAAACACATAATTGATTAGATAATAACCTTAAATACTTCATTTTCAATCATCTATTTGTTACTCGTTGAAATACTGAGTAAGATATTGAAAAGGGGAGAAGTTCGGTTTTAATTGCATATATCGACGTTTCAGCCGGAATAGAGCGGTTTTACGTGTACATCTTCCATCGGTAATATAAACGGAAAATCAGGAACATTTTAGTTCATTCTAATGAAAACACATTGATTTTTATCATTTGTATTGGAAACAATATTGTCATATGTCTTTTCTTGGATCTAAATTATACGAAACCTCGCTTTATGATTCGAAGTTAAAATCCACAAATTTGGCGTAATAGTGACTTTTTTCACGTTTTTTATGTAGTTTGATATTACGTAAGTATATTCATTTTTACCAATATTTCGATACTATTTCATGTAGTATCACGATATTTGATTTGGCCTTTAAATCTCAGAATTTCGCATAATATTGTATTTTAAGCAAGTTTTCTTGCATTTTGTTTCGTACTAAAAATCATCGAATTTAGCAATATTTTGACGTTTATCATCCCCCTTTTCCTTTATGTGATATAAACAAAATATCATCGAATTAGGCAATATTTTGCTGTTTTTCACGTTTTTGTGAATTTCCAGTTTATTGTTACTAATTCATTATATATACGATAAAAATGAGACAAACACATAATTGATTAAATAATAACCTTAAATACTTCATTTTCAATCATCTATTTGTTTCTCGTTGAAATACTGAGTAAGATATGGAAAAGGGGAGAAGTTCGGTTTTTATTGCATATATCGACGATTCAGCCGGAATTGTGCGGTTTTACGTGTACATCTTCCATCGGTAATATAAACGGAAAATCAGGAACATTTTAGTTTTTTTTCACGTTTTTAATGTAGTTTGATATTACATAAATATATTCATTTTTACCAATATTTCGATACTATTTCATGTAGTATCACGATATGTGATTTGGCCTTCATATCTCAGATTCTCGCCTAAAATTGCATTTTAAGCAAGTTTTCTTGCATTTTGTTTCGTACTAAAAATCATCGAATTTAGCAAAATTTTAACGTTTATCATCCCCCGTTTCCTTTATGTGATATAAACAAAATATCATCGAATTAGGCAATATTTTGCTGTTTTTCAACGTTTTTGTGAATTTCAAGTTTATTGTTACTAATTCAATATATATACGATAAAAATGAGACAAACACATAATTGATTAGATAATAACCTTAAATACTTCATTTTCAATCATCTATTTGTTTCTCGTTGAAATACTGAGTAAGATATGGAAAAGGGGAGAAGTTCGGTTTTTATTGCATATATCGACGTTTCAGCCGGAATTGTGCGGTTTTACGTGTACATCTTCCATCGGTAATATAAACGGAAAATCAGGAACATTTTAGTTAATTCTATTGAAAACACATTGATTTTTATCATTTGTATTGGAAACAACATTGTCATGTGTCTTTTCTTGGATCTAAATAATACGAAACCTCGCTTTATGATTCGAAGTTAAAATCCTCAAATTTGGTATAATAGTAACTTTTTTCACGTTTTTCATGTAGTTTGATATTACATAAATATATTAATTTTTACCAATATTTCGATACTATTTCATGTAGTATCACGATATGTGATTTGGCCTTCAATTCTCAGAATTTCGCATAATATTGCTTTTTAAGCAAGTTTTCTTGCATTTTGTTTCGTACTAAAAATCATCGAATATATTAATATTTTGACGTTTATCATCCCCTTTTTACTTTATGTGATATAAACAAAATATCATCGAATTAGGCAATATTTTGCTGTTTTTCAATGTTTTTGTGAATTTCCAGTTTATTGTTATTAATTCATTGAATATACGATAAAAATGAGACAAACACATAATTGATTAGATAATAACCTTAAATACTTCATTTTCAATCATCTATTTGTTACTCGTTGAAATACTGAGTAAGATATTGAAAAGGGGAGAAGTTCGGTTTTTATTGCATATATCGACGTTTCAGCCGGAATAGAGCGGTTTTACGTGTACATTTTCCATCGGTAATATAAACGGAAAATCAGGAACATTTTAGTCAATTCTAATGAAAACACATTGATTTTTATCATTTGTATTGGAAACAACATTGTCATATGTCTTTTCTTGGATCTAAATTATACGAAACCTCCCTCTATGATTCGAAGTTAAAATCCACAAATTTGGCGTAATAGTGACTTTTTTCACGTTTTTTATGTAGTTTGATATTACGTAAGTATATTCATTTTTACCAATATTTCGATACTATTTCATGTAGTATCACGATATATGATTTGGCCTTCATATCTCAGATTTTCGAATAATATTGCATTTTAGGCAAGTTTTCTTGCATTTTGTTTCTTACTAAACATCATCGAATTTAGCAATATTTTGACGTTTATCATCCACTTTTCCTTTATGTGATATAAACAAAATATCATCGAATTAGGCAATATTTTGCCATTTTTTAACGTTTTTGTGAATTTTCAGTTTATTGTTATTAATTCATGAAATATATGATAAAAATGAGACAAACACATAATTGATTAGATAATAACCTTAAATACTTCATTTTCAATCATCTATTTGTTTCTCGTTGAAATACTGAGTAAGATATGGAAAAGGGGAGAAGTTCGGTTTTTATTGCATATATCGACGTTTCAGCCGGAATAGAGCGGTTTTACGTGTACATCTTCCATCGGTAATATAAACGGAAAATCAGGAACATTTTAGTCAATTCTAATGAAAAGACATTGATTTTTATCATTTGTATTGGAAACAATATTGTCATATGTCTTTTCTTGGATCTAAATAATACGAAACCTCGCTTTATGATTCGAAGTTAAAATCCTCAAATTTGGTATAATAGTAACTTTTTTCACGTTTTTCATGTAGCTTGATATTACATAAATATATTCATTTTTACCAATATTTCGATACTATTTCATGTAGTATCACGATATGTGATTTGGCCTTCAATTCTCAGAATTTCGAATAATATTGCATTTTAAGCAAGTTTTCTTGCATTTTGTTTCGTACTAAAAATCATCGAATTTATTAATATTTTGACGTTTATCATCCCCTTTTTACTTTATGTGATATAAACAAAATATCATCGAATTAGGCAATATTTTGCTGTTTTTCAATGTTTTTGTGAATTTCCAGTTTATTGTTATTAATTCATTGAATATACGAGAAAAATGAGACAAACACATAATTGATTAGATAATAACCTTAAATACTTCATTTTCAATCATCTATTTGTTACTCGTTGAAATACTGAGTAAGATATTGAAAAGGGGAGAAGTTCGGTTTTTATTGCATATATCGACGTTTCAGCCGGAATAGAGCGGTTTTACGTGTACATCTTCCATCGGTAATATAAACGGAAAATCAGGAACATTTTAGTTCATTCTAATGAAAACACATTGATTTTTATCATTTGTATTGGAAACAATATTGTCATATGTCTTTTCTTGGATCTAAATTATACGAAACCTCGCTTTATGATTCGAAGTTAAAATCCACAAATTTGGCGTAATAGTGACTTTTTTCACGTTTTTTATGTAGTTTGATATTACGTAAGAATATTCATTTTTACCAATATTTCGATACTATTTCATGTAGTATCACGATATTTGATTTGACCTTTAAATCTCAGAATTTCGCATAATATTGTATTTTAAGCAAGTTTTCTTGCATTTTCTTCGTACTAAAAATCATCGAATTTAGCAATATTTTGACGTTTATCATCCCCCTTTTCCTTTATGTGATATAAACAAAATATCATCGAATTAGGCAATATTTTGCTGTTTTTCACGTTTTTGTGAATTTCCAGTTTATTGTTACTAAATCATTATATATACGATAAAAATGAGACAAACACATAATTTATTAAATAATAACCTTAAATACTTCATTTTCAATCATCTATTTGTTTCTCGTTGAAATACTGAGTAAGATATGGAAAAGGGGAGAAGTTCGGTTTTTATTGCATATATCGACGTTTCAGCCGGAATTGAGCGGGTTTACGTGTACATCTTCCATCGGTAATATAAACGAAAAATCAGGAACATTTTAGTCAATTCTAATGAAAACTAATTGATTTTTATCATTTGTATTGGAAACAACATTGTCATATGTCTTTTCTTGGATCTAAATAATACAAAAGCTCGCTCTATGATTCGATGTTAAAATCCTCAAATTTGGAATAATAGTCTTTTTTCACGTTTTTAATGTAGTTTGATATTACATAAATATATTAATTTTTACCAATATTTCGATACTATTTCATGTAGTATCACGATATGTGATTTGGCCTTTAAATCTCAGAATTTCGCATAATATTGCATTTTAAGCAAGTTTTTTTGCATTTTGTTTCGTACTAAAAATCATCGAATTTAGTAATATTTTGACGTTTATCATCCCCCTTTTCTTTAATGTGATATAAACAAAATATCATCGAATTAAGCAATATTTTGCGTTTTTTCAACGTTTTTGGGAATTTCTAGTTTATTGTTATTATTCATAAAATATTCGATAAAAATGAGACTAACACATAATTGATTAGATAATAACCTTAAGTACTTCATTTTCAATCATCTATTTGTTTCTGGTTGAAATACTGAGTAAGATATGGAAAAGGGGAGAAGTTCGGTTTTTATTGCATATATCGACGTTTCAGCCGGAATAGAGCGGTTTTACGTGTACATCTTCCATCGGTAATATAAACGGAAAATCAGGAACATTTTAGTCAATTCTAATGAAAACACATTGATTTTTATCATTTGTATTGGAAACAACATTGTCATATGTCTTTTCTTGGATCTAAATTATACGAAACCTCGCTTTATGATTCGAAGTTAAAATCCACAAATTTGGCGTAATAGTGAATTTTTTCACGTTTTTTATGTAGTTTGATATTACGTAAGTATATTCATTTTTACCAATATTTCGATACTTGTTCATGTAGTATCACGATATATGATTTGGCCTTCATATCTCAGATTTTCGAATAATATTGCATTTTAGGCAAGTTTTCTTGCATTTTGTTTCTTACTAAACATCATCGAATTTAGCAATATTTTGACGTTTATCATCCCCTTTTCCTTTATGTGATATAAACAAAATATCATCGAATTAGGCAATATTTTGCCATTTTTTAACGTTTTTGTGAATTTTCAGTTTATTGTTATTAATTCATGAAATATACGATAAAAATGAGACAAACACATAATTGATTAGATAATAACCTTAAATACTTAATTTTCAATCATCTATTTGTTTCTCGTTGAAATACTGAGTAAGATATGGAAAAGGGGAGAAGTTCGGTTTTTATTGCATATATCGACGTTTCAGCCGGAATAGAGCGGTTTTACGTGTACATCTTCCATCGGTAATATAAACGGAAAATCAGGAACATTTTAGTCAATTCTAATGAAAAGACATTGATTTTTATCATTTGTATTGGAAACAATATTGTCATATGTCTTTTCTTGGATCTAAATAATACGAAACCTCGCTTTATGATTCGAAGTTAAAATCCTCAAATTTGGTATAATAGTAACTTTTTTCACGTTTTTCATGTAGCTAGATATTACATAAATATATTCATTTTTACCAATATTTCGATACTATTTCATGTAGTATCACGATATGTGATTTGGCCTTCAATTCTCAGAATTTCGAATAATATTGCATTTTAAGCAAGTTTTCTTGCATTTTGTTTCGTACTAAAAATCATCGAATTTATTAATATTTTGACGTTTATCATCCCCTTTTTACTTTATGTGATATAAACAAAATATCATCGAATTAGGCAATATTTTGCTGTTTTTCAATGTTTTTGTGAATTTCCAGTTTATTGTTATTAATTCATTGAATATACGGGAAAAATGAGACAAACACATAATTGATTAGATAATAACCTTAAATACTTCATTTTCAATCATCTATTTGTTACTCGTTGAAATACTGAGTAAGATATTGAAAAGGGGAGAAGTTCGGTTTTTATTGCATATATCGACGTTTCAGCCGGAATAGAGCGGTTTTACGTGTACATCTTCCATCGGTAATATAAACGGAAAATCAGGAACATTTTAGTTCATTCTAATGAAAACACATTGATTTTTATCATTTGTATTGGAAACAATATTGTCATATGTCTTTTCTTGGATCTAAATTATACGAAACCTCGCTTTATGATTCGAAGTTAAAATCCACAAATTTGGCGTAATAGTGACTTTTTTCACGTTTTTTATGTAGTTTGATATTACGTAAGAATATTCATTTTTACCAATATTTCGATACTATTTCATGTAGTATCACGATATTTGATTTGACCTTTAAATCTCAGAATTTCGCATAATATTGTATTTTAAGCAAGTTTTCTTGCATTTTCTTCGTACTAAAAATCATCGAATTTAGCAATATTTTGACGTTTATCATCCCCCTTTTCCTTTATGTGATATAAACAAAATATCATCGAATTAGGCAATATTTTGCTGTTTTTCACGTTTTTGTGAATTTCCAGTTTATTGTTACTAAATCATTATATATACGATAAAAATGAGACAAACACATAATTGATTAAATAATAACCTTAAATACTTCATTTTCAATCATCTATTTGTTTCTCGTTGAAATACTGAGTAAGATATGGAAAAGGGGAGAAGTTCGGTTTTTATTGCATATATCGACGTTTCAGCCGGAATTGAGCGGGTTTACGTGTACATCTTCCATCGGTAATATAAACGAAAAATCAGGAACATTTTAGTCAATTCTAATGAAAACTAATTGATTTTTATCATTTGTATTGGAAACAACATTGTCATATGTCTTTTCTTGGATCTAAATAATACAAAAGCTCGCTCTATGATTCGATGTTAAAATCCTCAAATTTGGAATAATAGTCTTTTTTCACGTTTTTAATGTAGTTTGATATTACATAAATATATTAATTTTTACCAATATTTCGATACTATTTCATGTAGTATCACGATATGTGATTTGGCCTTCAAATCTCAGAATTTCGCATAATATTGCATTTTAAGCAAGTTTTTTTGCATTTTGTTTCGTACTAAAAATCATCGAATTTAGTAATATTTTGACGTTTATCATCCCCCTTTTCTTTAATGTGATATAAACAAAATATCATCGAATTAAGCAATATTTTGCGTTTTTTCAACGTTTTTGGGAATTTCTAGTTTATTGTTATTATTCATGAAATATTCGATAAAAATGAGACTAACACATAATTGATTAGATAATAACCTTAAGTACTTCATTTTCAATCATCTATTTGTTTCTGGTTGAAATACTGAGTAAGATATGGAAAAGGGGAGAAGTTCGGTTTTTATTGCATATATCGACGTTTCAGCCGGAATAGAGCGGTTTTACGTGTACATCTTCCATCGGTAATATAAACGGAAAATCAGGAACATTTTAGTCAATTCTAATGAAAACACATTGATTTTTATCATTTGTATTGGAAACAACATTGTCATATGTCTTTTCTTGGATCTAAATTATACGAAACCTCGCTTTATGATTCGAAGTTAAAATCCACAAATTTGGCGTAATAGTGAATTTTTTCACGTTTTTTATGTAGTTTGATATTACGTAAGTATATTCATTTTTACCAATATTTCGATACTTGTTCATGTAGTATCACGATATATGATTTGGCCTTCATATCTCAGATTTTCGAATAATATTGCATTTTAGGCAAGTTTTCTTGCATTTTGTTTCTTACTAAACATCATCGAATTTAGCAATATTTTGACGTTTATCATCCCCTTTTCCTTTATGTGATATAAACAAAATATCATCGAATTAGGCAATATTTTGCCATTTTTTAACGTTTTTGTGAATTTTCAGTTTATTGTTATTAATTCATGAAATATACGATAAAAATGAGACAAACACATAATTGATTAGATAATAACCTTAAATACTTAATTTTCAATCATCTATTTGTTTCTCGTTGAAATACTGAGTAAGATATGGAAAAGGGGAGAAGTTCGGTTTTTATTGCATATGTCGACGTTTCTGCCGGAATACAGCGGTTTTACGTGTACATCTTCCATCGGTAATATAAACGGAAAATCAGGAACATTTTAGTTAATTCTAATGAAAACACATTGATTTTTATCATTTGTATTGGAAACAACATTGTCATGTGTCTTTTCTTGGATCTAAATAATACGAAACCTCGCTTTATGATTCGAAGTTAAAATCCTCAAATTTGGTATAATAGTAACTTTTTTCACGTTTTTCATGTAGTTTGATATTACATAAATATATTAATTTTTACCAATATTTCGATACTATTTCATGTAGTATCACGATATTTTATTTGGCCTTCAATTCTCAGAATTTCGCATAATATTGCTTTTTAAGCAAGTTTTCTTGCATTTTGTTTCGTACTAAAAATCATCGAATTTATTAATATTTTGACGTTTATCATCCCCTTTTTACTTTATGTGATATAAACAAAATATCATCGAATTAGGCAATATTTTGCTGTTTTTCAATGTTTTTGTGAATTTCCAGTTTATTGTTATTAATTCATTGAATATACGATAAAAATGAGACAAACACATAATTGATTAGATAATAACCTTAAATAGTTCATTTTCAATCATCTATTTGTTACTCGTTGAAATACTGAGTAAGATATTGAAAAGGGGAGAAGTTCGGTTTTTATTGCATATATCGACGTTTCAGCCGGAATAGAGCGGTTTTACGTGTACATTTTCCATCGGTAATATAAACGGAAAATCAGGAACATTTTAGTCAATTCTAATGAAAACACATTGATTTTTATCATTTGTATTGGAAACAACATTGTCATATGTCTTTTCTTGGATCTAAATTATACGAAACCTCGCTCTATGATTCGAAGTTAAAATCCACAAATTTGGCGTAATAGTGACTTTTTTCACGTTTTTTATGTAGTTTGATATTACGTAAGTATATTCATTTTTACCAATATTTCGATACTATTTCATGTAGTATCACGATATTTGATTTGGCCTTTAAATCTCAGAATTTCGCATAATATTGTATTTTAAGCTCTATAGCCTCTGCCTCACTCTCTTCAGCCTCTGCATCACTCTCTCAAGCCTCTGCTTCCCTCTCTTGATCCTCTGCATCACTCTCTTGAGCCTCTGCATCACTCTCTTAAGCCTCTGCATCACTCTCGTAAGCCTCTAAATCACTCTCTTCAGCCTTTGCATCACTCGCTTGAGCCCCTGCATCCCTCTCTTGAGCCTCTGCATCACTTTCTTAAGCCTCTGCATCACTCTCTTTAGCCTTTGCATCACTCTCATAAGACTCTGCATCCCACTCTTGAGCCTCTGCGTCACTCTCAAGAGCCTTTGCATCCCTTTCTTGTGCCTCTGCTTCCCTCACTTGAGCCTCTTCATCCCTCTCTTGATCCTCTTCATCCCTCTCTTGAGCCTCTGCATCCCTCTCATAAGCCTCTGCATCACTCTCTTAAGCCTCTACATCACTCTCGTAAGCATCTGAATCACTCTGTTGAGCCTCTGCATCACTCTCTTGAGCCTCTGCATCACTCTCTTGATCCTCTGCATCCCTCTCTTAAGCCTCTGCATCACTCACTTGAGCCCCTGCATCATTCTCTTGAGCCTCTGAATCCCTCTCTTAAGCCTCTACATCATTCTCTTGTGCCTCTGCATCACTCTCATGAACTTGAGTGATGGCTCAATCGTTGATTTTGGGATGTTTGGGATATTTTGGAAACTGCAGGGAGGGTTTGGGCAAAATGTGATTCATCGCCGCTTTCAGTAATTGGCATATTTTCGGTATAAAAAGTCGTAATTTCAAACAGTGAATATGTGCAGAGAGCCCGTATTTGGCTCGAAAATATGGCTCAAACGTCGAATTTGGGATGTTTGGGATATTTTGAAAACTGCAGGGAGGGTTTGGGGAAAATGTTATCAATCGCCGCTTTCAGTAATTGTCATGCATCAATGAGCCTCTGCATCCCTCTCATGAGCCTCTGCATCCCTCTCCTGAGCCTTTGCATCACTCTCTTAAGCCTCTGCATCCCTCTCTTGAGCCTCTGCGTAAAACCGTTCTACTCCGGCTGAAACGTCGATATATGCAATAAAAACAGAAATTCTCCCCCTTTAAATATCTTACTCAGTATTTTAACGAGAAACAAATAGTTGATTGAAAATGAAGTGTTTAAGGTTAAATTCTAATCAATTATGTGTTTGCATCATTTTTATCGTATATTTAATGAATTAATAGCAATAAACTGAAAATTCACAAAAACGTGGAAAAACAGCAAAATATTGCCTAATTCGATTATATTTTGTTTATATCACATAACGGAAAAGGGGATGATAAACGTCAAAATATTGCTGAATTCGATGATTTTTAGTACGAAACAAAATGCAAGAAAACTTGCTTAAAATGCAATATTAAGCGAAAATCTGAGATTTGAAGGCCAAATCACATATCGTGATACTACATGAAATAGTATCGAAATATTAGTAAAAATGAATATATTTACGTAATATCAAACTACATGAAAAACGTGAAAAAAGTCATTATTATACCAAATTTGAGGATTTTAACTTCGAATCATAAAGCGACGTTTCGTATTTTTTAGACCCTAGAAAAGACGTATAAAGATGTTGCTTCCAATACATATGACAAAAATCAATGTCTTTTCATTAAAATTAACTAAAATGTTCCTGATTTTCGGTCTATATTACCGATGGAAGATGTACACGTAAAACCCTTCTACTCCGGCTGAAACGTCGATATATGCAATAAAAACAGAAATTCTCCCCCTTTAAATATCTTACTCATTATTTTAACGAGAAACAAATATATGATTGAAAATGAAGTATTTAAGGTTATTTTCTGATCAATTATGTGTTTCCATAATTTTTCTCGTATATTTAATGAAATAATAACAATAAACTGAAAATTCACAAAAACGTAGAAAAACGTCAAAATATTGCTTAATTCGATGATATTTTGTTTAAATCACATAAAGGAAAAGGGGATGATAAAGGTAAAAATATTGCTAAATTCGATGATTATTAGTACGAAACAAAATGCAAGAAAACTTGCTTAAAATGCAATATTATGCGAAAATCTGAGATTTGAAGGCCAAATCACATATCGTGATACTACATGAAATAGTATAGAAATATTGGTAAAAATGAATATATTTACGTAATATCAAACTACATGAAAAACGTGAAAAAAGTCATTATTATACCAAATTTGAGGATTTTAACTTTGAATCATAAAGCGACGTTTCGTATTTTTTTAGATTTTTAGAGTTATGCAGAGGCTCGATAGAATGATGCAGAGGCTTACGAGAGTGATGCAGAGGCTCAAGAGAGGGATGCAGAGGCTTAAGAGAGTGATGCAAAGGCTCAGGAGAGGGATGCAGAGGCTCATGAGAGGGATGCAGGAGTTCAAGAGAGGGATGCAAAGGCTCAAGAAAGGGATGCAGAAACTTAAGAAAGTGATGCAGAGGCTCGAAATAGGGATGCAGAGGCTTAAGAGGGTGTTGCAGAGGCTCAAGAAAGTGATGGAGAGGCTAAGAGAGGGATGCAGAGGCTCAAGAAAGTGATGCAGAGGCTCAAGAAAGTGATGCAGTGGCTCAAGAGAGTGATGCAGAGGCTTAAGAGAGGGATGCAGAGGCTCACACAAGTGATGCAAAGGCTCAAGAGAGTGATGCAGAGGCTCAAGAGAGTGATGCAGAGGCTCAAGAGAGTGATGCAGTGGCTCAAGAGAGGTATGCAGAGGCTTAAGAGAGTGATGCAGAGGCTCAAGAGAGTGATGCAGAGGCTTATGAGAGGGATGCCGAGGCTCAAGAGAGTGATGCAGTGGCTCAAGAGAGGTATGCAGAGGCTTAAGAGAGTGATGCAGAGGCTTATAGAGTGATGCAGAGGCTTACGAGAGGGATGCAGAGGCTGAAGAGAGTGATGCAGAGGCTTAAGAGAGAGATGCAGGAGCTCAAGAGAGTGATGCAGAGGCTAATGAGAGTGATGCAGAGGCTCTAAAGAGGGATGCAGGGGCTCAAGAGAGGGATGCAGAGGCTCAATAGAGGGATGCAGGGGCTCAAGAGATTGATGGAGAGGCGCACGAGAGTGATTCAGAGGTTTACAAAAGTGATGCAGAGGCTGAAGAGAGTGTTGCAGAGGCTGAAGAGAGTGTTGCAGAGGCTCAAGAGAGGGATACAGAGGCTCAAGAGAGTGATGCAGAGACTCAAGAGAGTTATGCAGAGGCTCATTAGAGTGATGCAGAGGCTTACGAGAGTGATGCAGAGGCTCAAGAAAGGGATGCAGAGGCTGAAGAGAGTGTTGTAGAGGCTCAAGAGAGGGATACAGTGGCTCAAGAGAGTTATGCAGAGGCTCATTAGAGTGATGCAGAGGCTTACGAGAGTGATGCAGAGGCTCAAGAAAGGGATGCAGAGGCTTAAGAGAGTGATGCAAAGGCTCAGGAGAGGGATGCAGAGGCTCATGAGAGGGATGCAGGAGTTCAGGATAGGGATGCAGAGGCTTAAGAGGTTGATGCAGAGGCTCAAGAAAGTGATGGATATTGTTGCTTGGGATATTTTGAAAACTGCAGGGAGGGTTTGGGGAAAATGTGACCCATCGCTGCTCTCAGTAATTGGCATTTTTTCGGTATAAAAAGACGTAATTTCAGACTGCTAATACGTGCATAGAGCCCGAATTTGACTCCAAAATATGGCTCAAGTTTATATTTAAGATGTTTGGGATATTTCGAAATCTGCAGGGGGGGGGGGGAGGGGTTTGGGCAAAATGTGACCTATCGCCGCTCTCAGTAATTGACATATCTTCGGTGTATAAATTCGTAATTTCAAACTGCTAATATGTGCAGAGAGCCAGAATTTGGCTCCAAAATATGGCTCAAGCGTCGAATTTGGGATGTTTGGGATATTTTGAAAACTGCACGGACGGCTTTATGCAAAATGTGATCCATCGTCGCACTCAGTAATTGGCATATTTTCGGTATAAAATATCGTAATTTCAAACTGCGAATACGTGCAGAGAGCCAAAATTTAGCTCCAAAATATAGGTCATGGGTCGAATTTGGGATGTTTGGGATATTTTGAAAACTGCAGGGTGGTTTGGGCAAAATGTGACCCATCGTCGCAGTCAGTAATTGGCATATTTTCAGTATGAAAAGTCGTAATTTCAAACTGTGAATACATGCAGAAAGCCAAACGCTGGCTCCAAAATATGGCTCAAGGGTCGAATTTGGGATGCCTGGGATTTTTTGAAAACTGCAGGGAGAGTTTGGGCAAAATGTGATCCATCGCCGCTTTCAGTAATTGTCATGTTTTCGGTATAAAAAGTCGTAATTTCAAACTGCGAATACGTTCAGAGAGCCAGAATTTAGCACCAAAATAATTCTCATGGGTCGAATTTGGGATGTTTGGGATATTTCGAAAACTGCAGGGAAGGTTTGGGAAAAATGTGATCCATGTCCGCTCTCATTAATTGGCATATTTTCGGTATAAAAAGTCGTAATTTCAAACTGCGAATACGTGCAGAGAGCCAGAATTTGGCTCCAAATTGTAACTCAAGTGTTGAATTTGGGACATTTGGGATATTTTGGAAACTGCAGGGAGGGTTTGGGCAAAATGTGATCCATCGTAGCTTTCAGTAATTGGCATATTTTCAGTATAAAAAGTCGTAATTTCAAAAAGCGAATACGTGCAGAGAGCCCGAATTTGGCTCAAAAATCTGGTTCAAGCGTCGAATTTGTGATGTTTAGGATATTTTGAAAACTGCAGGGAGGGTTTGGGCAAATTGTTATCCATCGCCGCTTTCAGTAATTGGCATATTTTCGGTATGAAAAGTCGTAATTTCAAACTGCGAATACATGCCGAAAGCCAAACGTTGGCTCCAAAATATGGCTCAAGGGTCGAATTGGGGATGTTTGGGATATTTTAAAAACTGCAGGGATGGCCTGGGCAAAATGTGATCCATCGCCACTCTCAGTAATTGGCATATTTTCGGTATAAGATGAAATAATTACAAACTGCGAACACGTGCAGAGACCCCGAATTTGGCTCCAAAATATGGTTCAAGCGTCGAATTAGAGATGTTTGGGATATTTTGAAAACTGCAGGGAGGGTTTGGGCAAAATGTGATCTATCGCCGCTTTCAGTAATTGTCATGTTTTCGGAATAAAAAGTCGTAATTTCAAACTGCGAATACGTTTTGAGAGCCAGAATTTAGCTCCAAAATAATTCTCAAGGGTCGAATTTGGGATGTTTGGGATATTTCGAAAACTGCAGGGAAGGTTTGGGCAAAATGTGATCCATCGCCGTTCTCAGTAATTGACATATTTTCAGTATAAAAAGTCGTTATTTCAAACTGCGAATATGTGCAGAGCCACAATTTGGATCCAACATTTGGCACAAGGGTTGAATTTTGGATGTTTGTGAGGGGGGGGGGGGTTTGGGCAAAATGTGAACCATCGACGCTCTCAGTAATTGGCATATTTTCGGTATAAAATGACGTAATTTCAAACTGCGAATACGTGCAGATTGCCCAAATTTGGCTCCAAAATATGGCTCAAGCGTCGAATTTGTGATGTTTGGGATATTTTGAAAACTGCAGGGAGGGTTTGGGCAAAGTGTGATCCATCGTTGCTTTCAGTAATTGGCATATTTTCAGTATAAGAAGTCGTAATTTCAAACTGCGAATACTTGCAGAGAGTCAGAATTTGGCTCCAAAATAAGGCTCAAGGTTCGAATTTAGGATGTTTGGGATATGCTCTCAGTAATTAATATATTTTCGGTATAAAAAGTCGTAATTTCAAACTGCGAATAGGTGCAGAACGCCAGAATTTGGCTCCAAAATAAGGCTCAAGCGTTAAATTTGTGATGTTTGGGAAAATTTGGAAACTGCAGGGAAAGTTTGGGCAAATTGTGATCCATCGCCGCTTTCAGTAATTGGCATATTTTCGGTACAAAATTCGTAATTTCAAACTGGTAATACATGCAGAGAGCCAGAATTTGGCTCCAAAGTATGGCTCAAGCGTTGAATTTGGGATGCTTCGGATATTTTGAAAACTGCAGGAAGGGTTTGGGAAAAATGTGACCCATCGCCGCTCTCAGTAATTGACATTTTTTCGGTATAAAAAGACGTAATTTCAGACTGCGAATACGTGCAGAGAGCACGAATTTGGCTCCAAAATATGGCTCAAAGGTCGTATTTGGGATGTTTGGGATATTTTGCAAACTGCCGGGGGGTTTGGGCAAAATGTGACCCATCGCTGCTTTCAGTAATTGGAATATTTTCCAGCATCAATTTTGGGATGTTTGGGATGAAAAGTCGTAATTTCAAACTGCGTATACGTGCAGAGAGCCAGAATTTAGCTCCAAAATAATTCTCAAGGTTCGAACTTGGGATGTTTGGGATATTTTGAAAATTGCAGGGAAGGTTTGGGGAAATTGTGATCCATCGCCGCTCTCAGTAATTGGCATATTTTCGGGATAAAAGTTCGCAATTTCAAACTGCGAATACGTTCAGAGAGCCAGAATTTGGCTCCAAAATATGGCTCAAGCTTCGAATTTGGGATGTTTGCTATATTTTGAAAACTGCAGGGAGGGTTTGGGCAAAATGTGATCCATCGTTGCTCTCGGTAAATGGCATATTTTCAGTATAAAAAGACGTAATTTCAAACTGCGAATACGTGCAGAGAGCCCGAATTTGGCTTAAAAAATGGCGCAGGCGTCGAATTTGGGATATTTGGGATATTTTGAAAACTGCAGGGGGGGTGGGTTTCTGGCAATATGTGACATATCGCTGCTCTCAGTTATTGACATATTTTCAGTATAAAATGTCGTAATTTCAAACTGCGAATATGTGCAGAGAGCCAGAATTTGGCTCCAAAATATGGCTCAAGGGTCGAATTTGGAATGCTTGGGATAATTTGAAAACTGCAGAGAGGGTTTCGTCAAAATGCGACCCATCGCTGATTTCAATAATTGGCATATTTTTGGTATAAAAAGTCGTAATTTCAAACGGCGAATACATGCAGAAAGCCAAATTTGGCTCCAAAATATAGCTCAAGGGTCGAATTTGGGATGTTTGGGATATTTTGAAAACTGCAGGGAGGGCTTGGGCAAAATGTAATCCATCGCTACACTCAGTAATTGGCATATTTTCGGTATAAAATTTTATAATTTCAATCTGCTAATACGTGCAGAGAGCATGAATTTGGCTCCAAAATATGGCTCTAGCGTCGAATTTGGGATGTTTGGGGTATATTAAAACTGCAGGGAGGGTTTAGGCAAAATGTGATCCATTGCCGCTTTCAGTAATTGTCATGTTTTCGTTATAAAATGTCGTAATTTCAAACAGCGAATACCTGCAGACAGCCTGAATTTGGCTCCAAAATATAGCTCATGGGTCAAATTTGGGATGTTTGTGATATTTTGCAAACTGCCGGGGGGTTTGGGCAAAATGTGACCCATCGCTGCTTTCAGTAATTGGCTTATTTTCAAGCGCCGAATTTGGAATGTTTGGGATAAAAATTCGTAATTTCAAAATGCGAATACGTGCAGAGAGCCAGAATATAGCCCCAAAATAATTCTCAAGGGTCGAATTTGGGATGTTTGGGATATTTTGAAAACTACAGGGGGGGGGGGTTTGGCCAAAATGTGACCTATTGCTGCTCACAGTAATTGACATATTTTCGGTAAAAAATGTCGTAATTTCAAACTGTGAATATGTGCAGAGAGCCAGAATTTGGCTCCAAAATATTACTCAAGGGTCAAATTTGGGATGCTTGGGATAATTTGAAAACTGCAGAGAGGGTTTGGGCAAAATGTGATCCATCGCTGCTTTCAGTAATTGGCATATTTTCGGTATAAAAGTCGTAATTTCAAACAGGGAATACATGCAGAGAGCCAGAATTTAGCTCCAAAATAATTCTCAAAGTTCGAATTTGGGATGTTTAGGATATTTTGAAAATTGCAGGGAAGGTTTGGGCAAAATGTGATCCATCGCCGCTCTCAGTAATTCGCATAATTTCGGTATAAAAAGTCGTAATTTCAAACTGCGAATACGTGCAAAGAGCCCGAATTTGGCTTCAAAATATGGCTCAAGCGTTGAATTTGGGATGTTTGGGATATTTTGAAAACTGCAGGGGGGGGGGGGTGGCGGGGTTCTGGCAATATGTGACCTATCGCTGCTCTCAGTTATTGACATTTTCGGTATATAAAGTCGTAATTTCAAACGGCGAATACGTGCAGAGAGCCCGAATTTGACTCCAAAATATGGCTCAAGCGTCGAATTTGGGATGTTTGGGATATATTAAAAGCTGCAGGGAGGGTTTAGGCAAAATGTGATCCATTGCCGCTTTCAGTAATTGTCATGTTTTCGTTATAAAATGTCGTAATTTCAAAAAGCGAATACGTGCAGAGAGCAAGAATTTGGCTCCAAAATATAGCTCATGGGTCGAATTTGGGATATTTGGGATATTTTGCAAACCTCCGGGGGGTTTGGGCAAAATGTGACCCATCGCTGCTTTCAGTAATTGGCTAATTTTCAAGCGTCAAATTTGGGATGTTTGGGATAAAAAGTCGTAATTTCAAACTGCGAACACGTGCAAAGAGCCAGAATTTAGCTACAAAATAATTCTCAAGGGTCGAATTTGGGATATTTGGGATATTTTGAAAATTACAGGGATGGTTTGGGCAAAATGTGATCCATCGCCGCTCTCAGTAATTGGCATGTTTTCGGAATAAAAAGTCGTAATTTCAAACTGGGAATACGTGCAGAGAGCCAAAATTTAGCTCCAAAATATGGCTCAAGCGTCGAATTTGGGATGTTTGCTATATTTTGAAAACTGCAGGGGGGGTTTGGGCAAAGTGTGACCTATTGCTGTTCTCAATAATTGACATATTTTCGGTAAAAACTATCGTAATTTCAAACTGCGAATATGTGCAGAGAGCCAGAATTTGGCTCCAAAATATGGCTCAAGGGTCGAATTTGGGATGACTTGGGGTAATTTGAAAACTGCAGAGAGGGTTTGGGCAAAATGTGATCCATCGCCGCTTTCAGTAATTGGCATATTTTTGGTATACAAGTCGTAATTTCAAACTGGGAATACATGCTGAGAGCCAGAATTTGGCTCCAAAATATGGCTCAAGCGTCGAAATTGGGATGTTTGCTATATTTTGAAAACTGCAGGGAGGGTTTGGGCAAAATGTGATCCATCGCCGCTCTCAGTAAATGGCATATTTTCGGTATAAAAAGACGTAATTTCAAACTGCAAATACGTGCAGAGAGCCTGAATTTTACTTCAAAATATATCTCAAGCGTCGAATTTGGGATGTTTGGGATATTTTGAAAACTGCCGGGGAGGGTGGGGGGGGGGGCAAAATGTGACCTATCGCTGCTCTCAGTAATTGATATATTTTCGGTATAAAATGTCGAAATTTCAAACTGCGAAAATGTGCAGAGAGCCGGAATTTGGCTCCAAAGTATGGCTCAAGGGTCGAATTTGGGGTGTTTGGGATAATTTGAAAACTGCAGAGAGGGTTTCGTAAAATTCGATCCATCGCTGCTTTCAGCAAATGGCATATTTTCGGTATAAAAAGTCGTAATTTCAAAAAGCGAATACGTGCAGAGAGCCCGAATTTGGCTCAGAAATATGGCTCAAGCGTCAAATTTGTGATGTTTAGGATATTTCTAAAACTGCAGGGAGGGTTTGGGCAAATGTGACCCATCGCCGCTCTCAGTAATTGGCATTTTGTCGGAATAAAGAGACGTAATTTCAGACTGCGAATTCGTGCAGAGAGCCCAAATTTGGCTCCAATATATGGCTCAAGCTTCGAATTTAGGATGTTTGAGATATTTTGAAAACTGCAGGGGGGGGGGGTGGCGGGGTTCTGGCAATATGTGACCTATCGCTGCTCTCAGTTATTGACATTTTCGGTATATAAAGTCGTAATTTCAAACGGCGAATACGTGCAGAGAGCCCGAATTTGACTCCAAAATATGGCTCAAGCGTCGAATTTGGGATGTTTGGGATATATTAAAAGCTGCAGGGAGGGTTTAGGCAAAATGTGATCCATTGCCGCTTTCAGTAATTGTCATGTTTTCGTTATAAAATGTCGTAATTTCAAAAAGCGAATACGTGCAGAGAGCAAGAATTTGGCTCCAAAATATAGCTCATGGGTCGAATTTGGGATATTTGGGATATTTTGCAAACCTCCGGGGGGTTTGGGCAAAATGTGACCCATCGCTGCTTTCAGTAATTGGCTAATTTTCAAGCGTCAAATTTGGGATGTTTGGGATAAAAGTCGTAATTTCAAACTGCGAACACGTGCAAAGAGCCAGAATTTAGCTACAAAATAATTCTCAAGGGTCGAATTTGGGATATTTGGGATATTTTGAAAATTACAAGGATGGTTTGGGCAAAATGTGATCCATCGCCGCTCTCAGTAATTGGCATGTTTTCGGAATAAAAAGTCGTAATTTCAAACTGGGAATACGTGCAGAGAGCCAAAATTTAGCTCCAAAATATGGCTCAAGCGTCGAATTTGGGATGTTTGCTATATTTTGAAAACTGCAGGGGGGGTTTGGGCAAAGTGTGACCTATTGCTGTTCTCAATAATTGACATATTTTCGGTAAAAACTATCGTAATTTCAAACTGCGAATATGTGCAGAGAGCCAGAATTTGGCTCCAAAATATGGCTCAAGGGTCGAATTTGGGATGACTTGGGGTAATTTGAAAACTGCAGAGAGGGTTTGGGCAAAATGTGATCCATCGCCGCTTTCAGTAATTGGCATATTTTTGGTATACAAGTCGTAATTTCAAACTGGGAATACATGCTGAGAGCCAGAATTTGGCTCCAAAATATGGCTCAAGCGTCGAAATTGGGATGTTTGCTATATTTTGAAAACTGCAGGGAGGGTTTGGGCAAAATGTGATCCATCGCCGCTCTCAGTAAATGGCATATTTTCGGTATAAAAAGACGTAATTTCAAACTGCAAATACGTGCAGAGAGCCTGAATTTTACTTCAAAATATATCTCAAGCGTCGAATTTGGGATGTTTGGGATATTTTGAAAACTGCCGGGGAGGGTGGGGGGGGGGGGTTGGGCAAAATGTGACCTATCGCTGCTCTCAGTAATTGATATATTTTCGGTATAAAATGTCGAAATTTCAAACTGCGAAAATGTGCAGAGAGCCGGAATTTGGCTCCAAAGTATGGCTCAAGGGTCGAATTTGGGGTGTTTGGGATAATTTGAAAACTGCAGAGAGGGTTTCGTCAAAATTCGATCCATCGCTGCTTTCAGCAAATGGCATATTTTCGGTATAAAAAGTCGTAATTTCAAAAAGCGAATACGTGCAGAGAGCCCGAATTTGGCTCAGAAATATGGCTCAAGCGTCAAATTTGTGATGTTTAGGATATTTCTAAAACTGCAGGGAGGGTTTGGGCAAAATGTGACCCATCGCCGCTCTCAGTAATTGGCATTTTGTCGGAATAAAGAGACGTAATTTCAGACTGCGAATTCGTGCAGAGAGCCCAAATTTGGCTCCAATATATGGCTCAAGCTTCGAATTTAGGATGTTTGAGATATTTTGAAAACTGCAGGGGGGGGGGGGGTAAAATGTGACCTCTTGCCGCTCGCAGTAATTGACATATCTTCGGTGTATAATTTCGTAATTTCAAACTGCGAATATGTGCAGAGAGCAATAATTTGGCTCCAAAATATGGCTCAAGCGTCGAATTTGGGATGTTTGGGATATTTTGAAAACTGCAGGGAGGGTTTGGGCAAAATGTGATCCATCGTTGCTTTCAGTAATTGGCATATTTTCAGTATAAAAAGTCGTAATTTTAAACTGCGAATACTTGCAGAGAGTCAGAAATTGGCTCCAAAATAAGGCTCAAGGTTCGAATTTATGATGTTTGGGATATGCTCTCAGTAATTAATATATTTTCGGTATAAAAATTCGTAATATCAAACTGCGAACATGTGCAGAGAGCCAGAATTTGGCAGCATTCCTGCATTAGCAGTTTGCCCCTTATTAATATAGGGCTAAGTAAGCCTAAAGGGTCAAATGGTTGACTGACATACGAGAGTAATTTTCTCATGGTGAGGGATGAATTATTGGTTTGTACTGACTTGACATTCATCTCGTCAGTACCTGTGTTCCATTCCACGCCCAGAACTTTTAATTGATTAGGCACCTGATAACGCGGAAATTCTTTCTCGATTATCTGGTTTAATGATTTATTGTTTGAGGCCCATGATTGTAGTGGCATATTGGCTCCTAATAATGATTCAGAGAAAAGGAGATGGATAAAGGTCAAAGATGATGCGTAAAGGAAAGGAGATGATAAAGGTCAAAATATTGCTAAATTCGATGATTTTTAGTACAAAACAAAATGCAAGAAAACTTGCTTAAAAATGAAAAATTTGCGAAATTCTGAGATTTGAAGGCCCAAATCACATATCGTGAGAAAACATGAAGTGGTATCGAAATATTGGTAAAACGAATATATATACGTAAAATCACACTACATGAATAACGTGAAAAAGTCCCTATATTACCATATTAGAGGATTTTAACTTCAAATCATAGAGCGAGGTTTCGGATTATTTAGATCCAGGAAAAGACATATGACAATGTTGTTTTCAAATACAAATGATAAAAATCAATGTGTTTTCATTAGAATTAACTAAAATGTTCCTGATTTTCCGTTTATATTACCGATGGAAGATGTACACGTAAAACCGCTCTAATCCGGCTGAAACGTCGATATATGCAATAAAAACAGAACTTCTCCCCTTTCCAATATCTTACTCAGTATTTTAACGAGAAACAAATAGTTGATTGAAAATGAAGTGTTTAAGGTTAAATTCTAATCAATTATGTGTTTGTCTCATTTTATCGTATATTTAATGAATTAATAGCAATAAACTGAAAATTCACAAAAACGTGGAAAAACAGCAGAATATTGCCTAATTCGATGATATTTTGTTTATATCACATAAAGAAAAGGGGATGATAAACGTCAAAATATTGCTGAATTCGATGATTTTTAGTACGAAACAAAATGCAAGAAAACTTGCTTAAAATGCAATATTAAGCGAAAATCTGAGATTTGAAGGCCAAATCACATATCGTGATACTACATGAAATAGTATCGAAAATATTGGTAAAAATTAATATATTTACGTAATATCAAACTACATGAAAAACGTGAAAAAAGTCATTATTATACCAAATTTGAGGATTTTAACTTCGAATCATAAAGCGACGTTTCGTATTTTTTAGACCCTAGAAAAGACGTATAAAGATGTTGCTTCCAATACATATGACAAAAATCAATGTCTTTTCATTAAAATTAACTAAAATGTTCCTGATTTTCGGTTTATATTACCGATGGAAGATGTACACGTAAAACCGTTCTACTCCGGCTGAAAAGTCGATCTATGCAATAAAAACAGGAATTCTCCCCTTTAAATATCTTACTCATTATTTTAACGAGAAACAAATATATGATTGAAAATGAAGTATTTAAGGTTATTTTCTGATCAATTATGTGTTTCCATAAGTTTTCTCGTATATTTAATGAAATAATAACAATAAACTGAAAATTCACAAAAACGTAGAAAAACGTCAAAATATTGCTTAATTCGATGATATTTTGTTTAAATCACATAAAGGAAAAGGGGATGATAAGTTAAAAATATTGCTAAATTCGATGATATTAGTACGAAACAAAATGCAAGAAATCTTGTTTAAAATGCAATATTATACGAAAATCTGAGATTTGAAGGCCAATCACATATCGTGATACTACATGAAATAGTAGTAGAAATATTGGAAAAATGAATATATTTACGAAATATCAAACTACATGAAAAATGTGAAAAAAGTCATTATTATACCAAATTTGAGGATTTTAACTTTGAATCATAAAGCGACGTTTCGTTTTTTTAGATTTTTAGAGTTATGCAGAGGCTCGATAGAATGATGCAGAGGTTTACGAGAGTGATGCAAAGGCTCAAGAGAGGGATGCAGAGGCTTAAGAGAGTGATGCTAAGGCTCAGGAGAGGGATGCAGAGGCTCATGAGAGGGATGCAGGAGTTCAAGAGAGGGACGCAAAGGCTCAAGAAAGGGATGCAGAGGCTTAAGAAAGTGATGCAGAGGCTCGAAATAGGGATGCAGAGGCTTAAGAGGGTGTTGCAGAGGCTCAAGAAAGAGCCTCTGCATCTCTCTCTTAAGCCTCTACATCATTCTCATGAGCCTCTGCATTACTCTTTTGAGCCTCTGCATCACTCTCTTAAGCCTCTGCATCACTCTCGTAAGCCTCTGCATCCCTCTCTTGAACTCCTGCATCCCTCTCATGAGCCTCTGCATCCCTCTCCTGAGCCTTTGCATCACTCACTTAAGCCTCTGCATCCCTCTCTTGAGCCTCTGCATCACTCTCGTAAGCCTCTGCATCACTCTAATGAGCCTCTGCATAACTCTCTTCAGTCTCTGCATCACTCTCTTGAGCCTCTGTATCCATCTCTTGAGCGTCTGCAACACTCTCTTCAGCCTCTGCATCTCTCTCTTAAGCCTCTGCATCAGTCTCTTGAGCCTCAGCACAACTCTTTTTAGCCTCTGCATCACTCTCTTGAGCCTCTGCATCCCTCTCTTGAGCCTCTGCAACACTCTCTTCAGCCTCTGCATCACTCTCTTAAGCCTCTGCATCACTCTCTTCGGCCTCTGCATCACTCTCTTAAGCCTCTGCTTACCTCTCTTGATCCTCTGCATCACTCTCTTGAGCCACTGCATAACTCTCTTGAGTCTCTGCATCACTCTCTTGAGCCTCTTTATCCCTCTTTTGAGCCTCTGCAACACTCTCTTCAGCCTCTGCATCACTCTCGTAAACTCTCGTAACCTCTGAATCACTCTCTTGAGCCTCTCCATCAATCTCTTTAGCCCCTGCATCCCTCTATTGAGCCTCTGCATCCCTTTCTTGAGCCCCTGCATCCCTTTCTTCAGCCTTTGCATCACTCTCTTAAGCCTCTGCATCCATCTCTTGAGCCTCTGAATCCCTCTCTTGAGCCTCTGCATCACTCTCTCGAGCCTCTGCATCACTCTCTTCATCCTCTGCATCCCTCTCTTGAGCATCTGCATCACTCACTTGGCCCCCTGCATCCCTTCTTAAGCCTCTATATCATTCTCATGAGCCTCTGCATTACTCTTTTGAGCCTTTGCATCACTCTCTTGAGCCTCTGCATCCCTCTCTTGAGCCTCTGCATCACTTTCGTAAGCCTCTGCATCACTCTAATGAGCCTCTGCATAACTCTCTTCAGTCTCTGCATCACTCTCTTGAGCCTCTGTAACCATCTCTTGAGCGTCTGCAACACTCTCTTCAGCCTCTGCATCTCTCTCGTAAGCCTCTGCATCAGTCTCTTGAGCCTCAGCACAACTCTTTTTAGCCTCTGCATCACTCTCTTGAGCCTCTGCATCAATCTCTTGAGACTCTGCAACACTCTCTTCAGCCTCTGCATCACTCTCTTAAGCCTCTGCATCACTCTCTTCGGCCTCTGCATCACTCTCTTAAGCCTCTGCTTACCTCTCTTGATCCTCTGCATCACTCTCTTGAGCCACTGCATAACTCTCTTGAGTCTCTGCATCACTCTCTTGAGCCTCTGTATCCCTCTTTTGAGCCTCTGCGACACTCTCTTCAGCCTCTGCATCACTCTCGTAAACCTCTGAATCACTCTCTTGAGCCTCTCCATCAACCTCTTTAGCCCCTGCATCCCTCTATTGAGCCTCTGCATCCCTTTCTTGAGCCCCTGCATCCCTCTCTTCAGCCTCTGCATCACTCTCTTAAGCCTCTGCATCAATCTCTTGAGCCTCTGAATCCCTCTCTTGAGCCTCTGCATCACTCTCTCGAGCCTCTGCATCACTCTCTTCATCCTCTGCATCCCTCTCTTGAGCATCTGCATCACTCACTTGGCCCCCTGCATCCCTCTCTTGAGCCTCTCCATCACTCTCTTGAGCCTCTGCATGACCCTCTTAAGCCTCTGTATCCCTATTTTGAGCCTCTGCATCACTTTCTTAAGCCTCTACATCACTCTCTTGAGCCTTTGTATCCATCTCTTGAGCGTCTGCAACACTCTCTTCAGCCTCTGCATCTCTCTCGTAAGCCTCTGCATCAGTCTCTTGTGCCCCAGCACAACTCTTTTTATAATCTGCATCACTGTCTTGAGCATCTGCAACACTCTCTTCAGCCTCTGCATCATTCTCTTAAGCCTCTGCATCACTCTCTTAAGCCTCTGCTTACCCCTCTTGATCCTCGCATCATTCTCTTGAGGCCTCTGTATCACTCTCATGATATTCTGCATCACTCTCTTGAGCCTCAGAATCACTCTCTTGAGCCTCTGCATCATTCTCTTGAGCCTCTGATCTCTCTCTTAAGCCTCTACATCATTCTCATGAGCCTCTGCATTACTCTTTTGAGCCTCTGCATCACTCTCTTAAGCCTCTGCATCACTCTCGTAAGCCTCTGCATCCCTCTCTTGAACTCCTGCATCCCTCTCATGAGCCTCTGCATCCCTCTCATGAGCCTCTGCATCCCTCTCCTGAGCCTTTGCATCACTCTCTTAAGCCTCTTGCATCCCTCTCTTGAACCTCTGCATCACTCTCGTAAGCCTCTGCATCACTCTAATGAGCCTCTGCATAACTCTCTTCAGTCTCTGCATCACTCTCTTGAGCCTCTGTATCCATCTCTTGTGCGTCTGCAACACTCTCTTCAGCCTCTGCATCTCTCTCGTAAGCCTCTGCATCAGTCTCTTGTGCTCAGCACAACTCGTTTTAGCCTCTGCATCACTCTCTTGAGCCTCTGCAACACTCTCTTCAGCCTCTGCATCACTCTCTTAAGCCTCTGCATCACTCTCTTCGGCCTCTGCATTACTCTCCTAAGCCTCTGCTTACCCCTCTTGATCCTCTGCATCACTCTCTTGAGCCTCTGTATCACTCTCATGATATTCTGCATCACTCTCTTGAGCCTCTGCATCACTCTCTTGAGCCTCTACATCACACTCTTGAGCCTCTGCATCACTCTCTTGAGCCTCTGCATCACTCTCTTAAGCCTCTGCATCCCTCCCTTGATCCTCTGCATCCCTCTCTGAGCCTCTGCATCATTCAATTGAGCCTCTGCATCTCTCTCTTAAGCCTCTACATCATTCTCATGAGCCCTCTGCATTACTCTTTTGAGCCTCTGCATCACTCTCTTAAGCCTCTGCATCACTCTCGTAAGCCTCTGCATCCCTCTCTTGAACTCCTGCATCCCTCTCATGAGCCTCTGCATCCCTCTCCTGAGCCTTTGCATCACTCTCTTAAGCCTCTGCAATCCCTCTCTTGAGCCTCTGCATCACTCTCGTAAGCCTCTGCATCACTCTCGTAAGCCTCTGCATCACTCTAATGAGCCACTGCATAACTCTCTTCAGTCTCTGCATCACTCTCTTGAGCCTCTGTATCCATCTCTTGAGCGTCTGCAACACTCTCTTCAGCCTCTGCATCTCTCTCGTAAGCCTCTGCATCAGTCTCTTGAGCCTCAGCACAACTCTTTTTAGCCTCTGCATCAATCTCTTGAGCCTCTGCATCCCTCTCTTGAGCCTCTGCAACACTCTCTTCAGCCTCTGCATCACTCTCTTCGGCCTCTGCATCACTCTCTTAAGCCTCTGCTTACCTCTCTTGATCCTCTGCATCACTCTCTTGAGCCACTGCATAACTCTCTTGAGTCTCTGCATCACTCTCTTGAGCCTCTGTATCCCTCTTTTGAGCCTCTGCAACACTCTCTTCAGCCTCTGCATCACTCTCGTAAACCTCTGAATCACTCTCTTGAGCCTCTCCATCAATCTCTTTAGCTTAAGAGTGGGATGCAGAGGCTTAAAAGAATGATGCAAAGGCTGAAGTGAGAGATGCAGACGCTCATGAGAGGGATGCAGGAGTTCAAGAGAGTGATGCAGAGGCTCAAGAGAGGGATGCAGAGGCTCAAGTGAGGGATGAAAAGGCACAAGAGAGGGATGCAAATGCTCTTGGGATTAATGCAGAGGCTCAAGAGAGGGATGCAGAGGTTCAAGAGAGTGATTCAGAGGCTTATGAGAGTGATGCAAAGGCTTAACAGAGTGATGCAGAGGCTTTAGAAAGTGATGCAGAGGATCAAAAGAGGGATGCAGAGGCTTAAAAGGGTCATGCAGAGGCTCAAGAGAGTGATGCAGAGGCTCAAGAGTGGGATGCAGGGGCTCAAGAGAGTGATGCAGAGGCTCAAGAGAGTGATTCAGAGGATTACGAAAGTGATACAGAGGCTTAAGAGAGTGATGCAAAGGCTCAAGAGAGTGATGCAGAGGATCAAGAGAGGGAAGCAGAGGCTTAAGAGAGTGATGCAGAGGCTGAAGAGAGTGATGCAGAGGCTCTAGAGAGTGATGCAGAGGCTCAAGAGAATGATGCAGATGCTCAAGGGAGTGATGCAGAGGATCAAGAGAGTTATGCAGAGGCTCGAGAAAGTGATTCAGAGTCTTACGAGAGTGATGCTGAGAATGAAGAGAGTGATGCAGAGGCTCGAGAGACTTATGCAGAGGCCTCAGGAGAGGGATTCAGAGGCTTAAGAGAGTGATGCAGAGGCTGAAGAGAGTGTTGCAGAGGCTCAAGAGAGGGACGAAGAGACTGAAGAGAGTGATGCAGAGGCTCAAGAGAGGGAATAATAATCACTCTCGTAAGCCTCTGCATCACTCTCTTAAGCCTCTGCATCACTCTCGTAATCCTCTGTCTCACTCTCTTGAGCCTCTCTATCACTCTCTTGAGCCCTTGCAACACTCTCTTCAGCCTCTGCATCACTCTCGTAAACCTCTGAATCACTCTCTTGAGCCTCTCCATCACTCTCTTTAGCCCCTGCATCCCTCTATTGAGCCTCTGCATCCCTTTCTTGAGCCCCTGCATCCCTCTCTTCAGCCTCTGCATCACTCTCTTAAGCCTTTGCATCCATCTCTTGAGACTCTGAATCCCTCTCTTGAGCCTCTGCATCACTCTCTCGAGCCTCTGCATCACTCTCTTCATCCTCTGCATCCCTCTCTTGAGCATCTGCATCACTCACTTGGCCCCCTGCATCCCTCTCTTGAGCCTCTCCATCACTCACTTGAGCCTCTGCATGACCCTCTTAAGCCTCTGTATCCCTATTTTGAGCCTCTGCATCACTTTCTTAAGCCTCTACATCACTTTCTTGAGCCTCTGCATCACTCTCTTGAACTCCTGCATCCCTCTCATGAGCCTCTGCATCCCTCTCCTGAGCCTTTGCATCACTCTCTTAAGCCTCTGCATCCCTCTCTTGACCCTCTGCATCACTCTCGTAAGCCTCTGCATCACTCTACTGAGCCTCTGCATAACTCTCTTTAGTCTCTGCATCAC
Organism: Procambarus clarkii; assembly: GCF_040958095.1. NCBI lineage: Eukaryota > Metazoa > Arthropoda > Malacostraca > Decapoda > Cambaridae > Procambarus > Procambarus clarkii. The sequence goes on from NC_091178.1 coordinate 300,576, forward strand.
TCTCTTGAGCCTCTGCATTCCTCTCTTCAGCCTCTGCAACACTCTCTTCAGCCTCTGCATCACTCCCATAAGACTCGGCATCCCTCTCTTGAACTCCTGCATCCCTCTCATGAGCCTCTGCATCCCTCTCCTGAGCCTTTGCATCACTCTCTTAAGCCTCTGCATCCCTCTCTTGAGCCTCTGCATCACTCTCGTAAGCCTCTGCATCACTCTAATGAGCCTCTGCATAACTCTCTTGAGCCTCTGCATCACTCTCTTGAGCCTCTGTATCCATCTGTTGAGCGTCTGGAACACTCTCTTCAGCCTCTACATCTCTCTCGTAAGCCTCTGCATCAGTCTCTTGTGCCTCAGCACAACTCTTTTTAGCCTCTGCATCACTCTCTTGAGCCTCTGCAACACTCTCTTCAGCCTCTGCATCACTCTCTTAAGCCTCTGCATCACTCTATTCGGCCTCTGCATCACTCTCTTAAGCCTCTGCTTACCCCTCTTGATCTTCTGCATCACTCTCCTGAGCCTCTGTATCACTCTCATGATATTCTGCATCACTCTCTTGAGCCTCTGCATCACTCTCTTGAGCCTCATCACACTCTTGAGAGTCTACATCACTCTCTTGAGCCTCTGCATCACTCTCTTAAGGCTCTTCATCCCTCCCTCGATCCTCTGCATCCCTCTCTTGAGCCTCTGCATCATTCTCTTGAGCCTCTGCATCTCTCTCTTAAGCCTCTACATCATTCTCATGAGCCTCTGAATTACTCTTTTGAGCCTCTGCATCACTCTCTTAAGCCTCTCTTTGGCATAATAGTGACTTTTTTCACGTTTTTCATGTAGTTTGATGTTACATAAATATATTAATTTTTAACAATATTTCGATACTACTTCATGTAGTATCACGATATGTGATTTGGCCTTCAAATCTCAGAATTTCGCATAATATTGCATTTTAAGCAAGTTTTCTTGCATTTTGTTTCGTACTAAAAATCATCGAATTTAGTAATATTTTGACGTTTATCATCCCCCTTTTCTTTAATGTGATATAAACAAAATATCATCGAATTAGGCAATATTTTGCGTTTTTTCAACGTTTTTGTGAATTTCTAGTTTATTGTTATTATTCATGAAATATACGATAAAAATGAGACAAACACATAATTGATTAGATAATAACCATAAATACTTCATTTTCAATCATCTATTTGTTTCTCGTTGAAATACTGAGTAAGATATGGAAAAGGGAAGAAGTTCGGTTTTTATTGCATATATCGACGTTTCAGCCGGAATAGAGCGGTTTTACGTGTACATCTTCCATCGGTAATATAAACGGAAAATCAGGAACATTTTAGTCAATTCTAATGAAAACACATTGATTTTTATCATTTGTATTGGAAACAATATTGTCATATGTCTTTTCTTGGATCTAAATAATACGAAACCTCGCTTTATGATTCGAAGTTAAAATCCACAAATTTGGCGTAATAGTGACTTTTTTCACGTTTTTTATGTAGTTTGATATTACGTATGTATATTCATTTTTACCAATAATTCGATACTATTTCATGTAGTATCACGATATGTGATTTGGCCTTCATATCTCAGATTCTCGCCTAATATTGCATTTTAAGCAAGTTTTCTTGCATTTTGTTTCGTACTAAAAATCATCGAATTTAGTAATATTTCGACGTTTATCATCCCCCTTTTCCTTAATTTGATATAAACAAAATATCATCGAATTAGGCAATATTTTGCTGTTTTTCAACGTTTTTGTGAATTTCCAGTTTATTGTTATTAATTCATGATATATACGATAAAAATTAGACAAACACATAATTGATTAGATAATAACCTTAAATACTTCTTTTTCAATCATCTGTTTGTTTCTCGTTGAAATACTGAGTAGGATATGGAAAATGGGAGAAGTTCGGTTATTATTGCATATATCGACGTTTCAGCCGGAATAGAGCGGTTTTACGTGAACATCTTCCATCGGTAATATAAACGGAAAATCAGGAACATTTTAGTTCATTCTAACGAAAACATTGATTTGTATTAGAAACAACATTGTCATATGTCTATTCTTGGATCTAAATAATACGAAACCTCGCTTTATGATTCGAAGTTAATTTCCCCAAATATGGTATAATAGTGTCTTTTTTCACGTTTTTGATGTAGTTTGATATTACATATATATATTCATTTTTTACCAATATTTTGATACTATTTCATGTAGTATCACGATATTTGATTTGGCCTTTAAATCTCAGAATTTCGCATAATATTGCATTTTAAGCAAGTTTTCTTGCATTTTGTTTCGTACTAAAAATCATCGAATTTAGTAATATTTTGACGTTTATCATCCCCCTTTTCCTTTATGTGATATAAACAAAATATCATCGAATTAGGCAATATTTTGCTGTTTTTCAACGTTTTTGTTAATTTCCAGTTTATTGTTATTAATTCATGATATATATGATAAAAATGAGACAAAAACATAATTGATTAGATAATAACCTTAAATACTTCTTTTTCAATCATCTGTTTGTTTCTCGTTGAAATACTGAGTAGGATATGGAAAATGGGAGAAGTTCGGTTTTTATTGCATACATCGACGTTTCAGCCGGAATAGAGCGGTTTTACGTGAATATCTTCCATCGGTAATATAAACGGAAAATAAGGAACATTTTAGTTCATTCTAATGAAAACACATTGATTTTTATCATTTGTATTGGAAACAACATTGTCATATGTCTATTCTTGGATCTAAATAATACGAAACCTCGCTTTTTGATTCGAAGTTAATTTCCTCAATTATGGTATAATAGTGTCTTTTTTCACGTTTTTGATGTAGTTTGATATTACATAAATATATTCATTTTTACCAATATTTCGATACTATTTCATGTAGTATCACGATATGTGATTTGGCCTTCAATTCTCAGAATTTCGCATAATATTGCATTTTAAGCAAGTTTTCTTGCATTTTGTTTCGTACTAAAAATCATCGAATTTATTAATATTTTGACGTTTATCATCCCCTTTTTACTTTATGTGATATAAACAAAATATCATCGAATTAGGCAATATTTTGCTGTTTTTCAATGTTTTTGTGAATTTCCAGTTTATTGTTATTAATTCATTGAATATACGGGAAAAATGAGACAAACACATAATTGATTAGATAATAACCTTAAATACTTCATTTTCAATCATCTATTTGTTACTCGTTGAAATACTGAGTAAGATATTGAAAAGGGGAGAAGTTCGGTTTTTATTGCATATATCGACGTTTCAGCCTGAATAGAGCGGTTTTACGTGTACATCTTCCATCGGTAATATAAACGGAAAATCAGGAACATTTTAGTTAATTCTAATGAAAACACATTGATTTTTATCATTTGTATTGGAAACAACATTGTCATGTCTTTTCTTGGATCTAAATAATATGAAACCTTGCTTTATGATACGAAGATAAATTCCTCAAATTTGGTATAATAGTGTCTTTTTTCACGTTTTTAATATAGTTTGATATTACATAAATATATTCATTTTACCATTATTTCGATACTATTTCATGTAGTATCACGATATGTGACTTGGCTTTCAAATCTCAGAATTTCGCCTAATATTGCATTTTAAGCAAGTTTTCTTGCATTTTGTTTCGTACTAAAAATCATCGAATTTATTAATATTTTGACGTTTATCATCCCCTTTTTAGTTTATGTGATATAAACAAAATATCATCGAATTAGGCAATATTTTGCTGTTTTTCAATGTTTTTGTGAATTTCCAGTTTATTGTTATTAATTCATTGAATATACGGGAAAAATGAGACAAACACATAATTGATTAGATCATAACCTTAAATACTTCATTTTCAATCATCTATTTGTTACTCGTTGAAATACTGAGTAAGATATTGAAAAGGGGAGAAGTTCGGTTTTTATTGCATATATCGACGTTTCAGCCGGAATAGAGCGGTTTTACGTGTACATCTTCCACCGGTAATATAAACGGAAAATCAGGAACATTTTAGTCAATTCTAATGAAAACACATTGATTTTTATCATTTGTATTGGAAACAACATTGTCATATGTCTTTTCTTGGATCTAAATAATACGAAACCTCGCTTTATGATTCGAAGTTAAAATCCACAAATTTGGCGTAATAGTTACTTTTTTCACGTTTTTTATGTAGTTTGATATTACGTAAGTATATTTATTTTTACCAATATTTTGATACTATTTCATGTAGTATCACGATATTTGATTTGGCCTTTAAATGTCAGAATTTCGCATAATATTGCATTTTAAGCAAGTTTTCTTGCATTTTGTTTCGATACTAAAAATCATCGAATTTAGCAATATTTTGACGTTTATCATCCCCCTTTTCCTTTATGTGATATAAACAAAATATCATCGAATTAGGCAATATTTTGCTATTTTTCACCGTTTTTGTGAATTTCCAGTTTATTGTTACTAATTCATTATATATACGATAAAAATGAGACAAACACATAATTGATTAGATAATAACCTTAAATACTTCATTTTCAATCATCTATTTGTTTCTCGTTGAAATACTGAGTAAGATATGGAAAAGGGGAGAAGTTCGGTTTTTATTGCATATATCGACGTTTCAGCCGGAATAGTGCGGTTTTACGTGTACATCTTCCATCGGTAATATAAACGGAAATCAGGAACATTTTAGTTTTTTTTCACGTTTTTAATGTAGTTTGATATTACATAAATATATTCATTTTTACCAATATTTCGATACTATTTCATGTAGTATCACGATATGTGATTTGGCCTTCAAATCTCAGAATTTCGGATAATATTGCATTTTAAGCAAGTTTTCTTGCATTTTGTTTCGTACTAAAAATCATCGAAGTTATTAATATTTTGACGTTTATCAGCCCCTTTTTACTTTATGTGATATAAACAAAATATCATCGAATTAGGCAATATTTTGCTGTTTTTCAATGTTTTTGTGAATTTATAGTTTATTGTTATTAATTCATTGAATATACGGGAAAAATGAGACAAACACATAATTGATTAGATAATAACCTTAAATACTTCATTTTCAATCATCTATTTGTTACTCGTTGAAATACTGAGTAAGATATTGAAAAGGGGAGAAGTTCGGTTTTTATTGCATATATCGACGTTTCAGCCGGAATAGAGCGGTTTTACGTGTACATCTTCCATCGGCAATATAAACGGAAAATCAGGAACATTTTAGTCAATTCTAATGAAAACACATTGATTTTTATCATTTGTATTGGAAACAATATTGTCATATGTCTTTTCTTGGATCTAAATAATACGAAACCTCGCTTTATGATTCGAAGTTAAAATCCACAAATTTGGCGTAATAGTGACTTTTTTCACGTTTTTTATGTAGTTTGATATTACGTAAGTATATTCATTTTTACCAATATTTCGATACTATTTCATATAGTATCACGATATGTGATTTGGCCTTCATATCTCAGATTCTCGCCTAATATTGCATTTTAAGCAAGTTTTCTTGCATTTTGTTTCGTACTAAAAATCATCGAATTTAGCAAAATTTTGACGTTTATCATCCCCCTTTTTACTTTATGTGATATACACAAAATATCATCGAATTAGGCAATATTTTGCTGTTTTTCAATGTTTTTGTGAATTTCCAGTTTATTGTTATTAATTCATTATATATACGATAAAAAAAACAAACACATAATTGATTAGATAATAACCTTAAATACTTCATTTTCAATCATCTATTGGTTTCTCGTTGAAATACAGAGTAAGATATTAAAAAGGGGAGAAGTTCGGTTTTTATTGCATATATCGACGTTTCAGCCGGAATAGAGCGGTTTTACGTGTTCATCTTCCATCGGTAATATAAACGGAAAATCAGGAACATTTTAGTCAATTCTAATGAAAACACATTGATTTTTATCATTTGTATTGGAAACAACATTGTCATATGTCTTTTCTTGGATCTAAAAATTCCAAACCTCGCTTTATGACTCGAAGTTAAAATCCACAAATTTGGCATAATAGTGACTTTTTTCACGTTTTTCATGTAGTTTGATATTACATAAATATGTTAATTTTTAACAATATTTCGATACTATTTTATGTAGTATCACGATATGTGATTTGGCCTTCAAATCTCAGAATATCGCATAATATTGCATTTTAAGCAAGTTTTCTTGCATTTTGTTTCGTACTAAAAATCATCGAATTTAGTAATATTTTGACGTTTATCATGCCCCTTTTCTTTAATGTGATATAAACAAAATATCATCGAATTAGGCAATATTTTGCGTTTTTTCAACGTTTTTGTGAATTTCTAGTTTATTGTTATTATTCATGAACTATACGATAAAAATGAGACAAACACATAATTGATTAGATAATAACCATAAGAACTTCATTTTCAATCATCTATTTGTTTCTCGTTGAAATACTGAGTAAGATATGGAAAAGGGGAGAAGTTCGGTTTTTATTGCATATATCGACGTTTCAGCCGGAATAGAGCGGTTTTACGTGTTCATCTTCCATCGGTAATATAAACGGAAAATCAGGAACATTTTAGTCAATTCTAATGAAAACACATTGATTTTTATCATTTGTATTGGAAACAATATTGTCATATGTCTTTTCTTGGATCTAAATAATACGAAACCTCGCTTTATGATTCGAAGTTAAAATCCACAAATTTGGCGTAATAGTGACTTTTTTCACGTTTTTTATGTAGTTTGATATTACGTAAGTATATTCATTTTTACCAATATTTCGATACTATTTAATGTAGTATCACGATATGTGATTTGGCCTTCATGTCTCTGATTCTCGCCTAATATTGCATTTTAAGCAAGTTTTCTTGCATTTTGTTTCGTACTAAAAATCATCGAATTTAGTAATATTTTGACGTTTATCATCCCCTTTTCCTTAATGTGATATAAACAAAATATCATCGAATTAGGCAATATTTTGCTGTTTTTCAACGTTTTTGTGAATTTTCAGTTTATTGTTATTATTTCATGATATATACGATAAAAATGAGACAAAAACATAATTGATTAGATAATAACCTTAAATACTTCTTTTTCAATCATCTGTTTGTTTCTCGTTGAAATACTGAGTAGGATATGGAAAATGGGAGAAGTTCGGTTTTTATTGCATATATCGACGTTTCAGCCGGAATAGAGCGGTTTTACGTGAATATCTTCCATCGGTAATATAAACGGAAAATAAGGAACATTTTAGTTCATTCTAATGAAAACACATTGATTTTTATCATTTGTATTGGAAACAACATTGTCATATGTCTATTCTTGGATCTAAATAATACGAAACCTCGCTTTTTGATTCGAAGTTAATTTCCTCAAATTTGGTATAATAGTGTCTTTTTTCACGTTTTTGATGTAGTTTGATATTACATAAATATATTCATTTTTACCAATATTTTGATACTATTTCATGTAGTATCATGATATTTGATTTGGCCTTTAAATCTCAGAATTTCGCATAATATTGCATTTTAAGCAAGTTTTCTTGCATTTTGTTTCGTTCTAAAAATCATCGAATTTAGCAATATTTTGACGTTTATCATCCCCCTTTTCCTTTATGTGATATAAACAAAATATCATCGAATTAGGCAATATTTTGCTGTTTTTCAACGTTTTTTGTGAATTTCCAGTTTATTGTTACTAATTCATTATATATACGATAAAAATGAGACAAACACATAATTGATTAGATAATTTGGGATGTTTGAATTTGGGATGTTTGGGAAATTTTGAAACCTGCAGGGGGGTTTGGGCAAAATGTGACCCATCGCCGCTCTTAGTAATTGGCATATTCTCTTCATAATATGACGTAATTTCAAACTGCGAATACCTGCAGAGAGCGCGAATGTGGCTCCAAAATAAGGCTCAAGCGTCGAATTTGGGATGTTTGGGATATTTTGAAAACTGCAGGGTGGGGGGTTTGGACGAAATGTGACCCATCGCTGCTTTCAGTAATTGACATATTTTCGGTATAAAATGTCGTAATTTCAACCTGCAAATGTGTGCAGAGAGCCAGAATTTGGCTCCAAAATATGGCTCAAGGGTCGAATTTGGGATATCATAAAACATAAAACATATCATAAAACATATATCATAAAACAGTTAAACTTCGATATTTCTGGTACGTACAGACTCTATCAGGAATAAATGTGGTTCACAAAGATTCTCTCACACATGCTACTGGAACACAGATACTATCACCCTCATATGTCAGTCATGGTTTAGGTAATGACATCTAACCTGACTCAACCTGACCTGACGCAACCTGACCTGACGCAACCTGACCTGATACAACCTGACCTGGCACTACCTGACCTGACGCAACCTGACATGATGCAACCTGACCTGACGCTACCTGACCTGACTCAACCTGATCTGACGCAACCTGACCTGACGCTACCTGACCTGACGCAACCTGGCTTGACGCAACCTAACCTGACGCAACCTGACCTGACCTGACGCTACCTGACCTGACGCAACCTGACCTGACGCTACCTGACCTGACCCTACCTGACCTGACGCAACCTGACCTGACGCAACCTGACCTGACGCAACCTGACCTGACGCAACCTGACCTGACGCAACTTAACCTGACCCAACCTGACCTGACGCAACCTGACCTGACGCAACCTAACCTGACGCAACCAGACCTGACCTGACGCTACCTGACCTGACGCAACCTGACCTGACACAACCTGACCTGACGCAACCTTACCTGACGCAACCTGACCTGATGCTACCTGACCTGACGCAACCTGACCTGATACAACCTGACCTGATGCAACCTGACCTGACGCAACCTGACCAGACGTTACCTGACCTGACGCAACCTGACCTGACACAACCTGACCTGACGCAACCTGACCTGACACAACCCGACCTGACGCAACCTGATCTGACGCTACCTGACCTGATTCAACCTGACCTGACACAACCTGACCTGACCTGACCTTCAGTAATTGGCCTATTTTCTGCATAAAAAGTCGTAATTTCAAACTGCGAATACGTGCAGAGAGCCAGAATTTGAATCCAAAATATGGCTCAAGTGTAGAATTTGGGATGTTTGGGATATTTTGAAAACAGCAGGGAGGGTTAGGGCAAAATGTGATCCATCGATGCATTCAAGAAATTGGCAAATTTTCGGTATAAAATTCGTAATTTCAAACTGCGAATACGTGCAGAGAGCCAGAATTTGGCTCCAAAATATGGCTCAAGCGTCGAATTTGGGATGTTTATAATATATTGAAAATTGCAGGGGGGTTTGGGCAAAATGTGACCCATCGCCACTCTCAGTAATTGGCATATTTTCGGTAAAAAAATTCGTATATTCAAACTGCTAATACGTGCAGAGGGCCAGAATTTGTCTGCAAAATAGGGCTCAGGCGTCGAATTTGGGATGTTTCGGATATTTTGAGAACTAAAGAGAGGGTTTGGGCAAAATGTGATCCATCGCCGCTTTTCATCCCTCTCTTGAGACTCTGTAACACTCTCTTCAGCCTCTGCATCACTCTCTTAAGCCTCTGAATCACTATCTTGATCCTCTACATCACTCTCTTGAGCCACTGCATCCATCTCGCAAGCCTCTGCATCACTCTCTTGAGCCTCTGCATCACCCTCTTAAGCCTCTGCATTACTCTTGAGCCTCTGCATCCCTTTCCTAAGCCTCTGCCTCACTCTCTTACGCCTCTGCATCACTCTCTTGAGCCTCTGTATCCCTCTCTTGAGCCTCTGCATCACTCTCTTCAGTCTCTTCGTCCCTCTCTTGAGCCTCTGCAACACTCTCTTCAGCCTCTGCATCACTCTCTTAAGCCTCTGAATCCCTCTCCTGAGGCCTCTGCATAAGTCTCTCGAGCCTCTGCATCACTCTCTTCATTCTCAGCATCACTCTCGTAAGACTCTGAATCACTTTCTCGAGCCTCTGCATAACTCTCTTGATCCTCTGCATCACTCCCTTGAGCCTCTGCATCATTCTCTTGAGCCTCTGCATCACTCTCTAGAGCCTCTGCATCACTCTCTTCAGCCTCTGCATCACTCTCTTAAGCCTCTGCTTCCCTCTCTTGATCCTCTGCATCACTCTCTTGAGCCTTTGCATCACTCTCTTAAGCCTCTGCATCAATTTCGTAATCCTCTGAATCACTCTCTTGAGCCTCTGCATCACTCTTTTGAGCCCTGCATCCCACTCTTGAGCCTCTGCATCACTCTCTTGAGCCTCTGCATGACCCTTTTAAGCCTCTGCATCCCTCTTTTGATCCTCTGCATCACTTTCTAAAGCCTCTGCATCACTCTCTTAAGCCTTTGCATCACTCTCATAAGCCTCTGAATCACTCTCTTGAACCTCTGCATCCCTCTCTTGAGCCTCTGCATTACTCCCAAGAGCATTTGCATCCCTCTCTTGTGCCTTTTCATCCCTCACTTGAGCCTCTGCATCCCTCTCTTGAGCCTCTGCATCACTCTCTTGAACTCCTGCATCCCTCTCATGAGCGTCTGCATCTCTCACTTCAGCCTTTGCATCATTCTTTTAAGCCTCTGCATCCCACTCTTAAGCCTCTGCATTACTCCCAAGAGCATTTGCATCCCTCTCTTGTGCCTTTTCATCCCTCACTTGAGCCTCTGCATCCCTCTCTTGAGCATCCCTCTGCATCCCTCTCTTGAGCCTCAGCAACACTCTCTTCAGCCTCTGCATCACTCTCTTAAGCCTCTGCATCACTCTCTTCGGCCTCTGCATCACTCTCTTAAGCCTCTGCTTACCTCTCTTGATCCTCTGCATCACTCTCTTGAGCCATTGCATAACTCTCTTGAGTCTCTGCATCACTCTCTTGAGCCTCTGTATCCCTCTCTTGAGCCTCTGCAACACTCTCTTCAGCCTCTGCATGATTCTCGTAAACCTCTTAATCACTCTCTTGAGCCTCTCCATCACTCTCTTTAGCCCCTGCATCCCTCTATTGAGCCTCTGCATCCCTTTCTTGAGCCCCTGCATCCCTCTCTTCAGCATCTGCATCACTCTCTTAAGCCTTTGCATCCATCTCTTGAGCCTCTGAATCCCTCTCTTGAGCCTCTGCATCACTCTCTCGAGCCTCTGCATCACTCTCTTCATCCTCTGCATCCCTCTCTTGAGCATCTGCATCACTCACTTGGCCCCCTGCATCCCTCTCTTGAGCCTCTCCATCACTCACTTGAACCTCTGCATGACCCTCTTAAGCCTCTGTATCCCTATTTTGAGCCTCTGCATCACTTTCTTAAGCCTCTACATCACTTTCTTGAGCCTCTGCATCACTCTCTTGAACTCCTGCATCCCTCTCATGAGCCTCTGCATCCCTCTCCTGAGCCTTTGCATCACTCTCTTAAGCCTCTGCATCCCTCTCTTGACCCTCTGCATCACTCTCGTAAGCCTCTGCATCACTCTACTGAGCCTCTGCATAACTCTCTTTAGTCTCTGCATCACTCTCTTGAGCCTCTGCATTCCTCTCTTCAGCCTCTGCAACACTCTCTTCAGCCTCTGCATCACTCTCATAAGACTCGGCATCCCTCTCTTGAACTCCTGCATCCCTCTCATGAGCCTCTGCATCCCTCTCCTGAGCCTTTGCATCACTCTCTTAAGCCTCTGCATCCCTCTCTTGAGCCTCTGCATCACTCTCGTAAGCCTCTGCATCACTCTAATGAGCCTCTGTATCCATCTGTTGAGCGTCTGGAACACTCTCTTCAGCCTCTGCATCTCTCTCGTAAACCTCTGCATCAGTCTCTTGTGCCTCAGCACAACTCTTTTTAGCCTCTGCATCACTCTCTTGAGCCTCTGCATCACTCTCTTGAGCCTCTACATCACACTCTTGAGAGTCTACATCACTCTCTTGAGCCTCTGCATCACTCTCTTAAGCCTCTGCATCCCTCCCTCGATCCTCTGCATCCCTCTCTTGAGCCTCTGCATCATTCTCTTGAGCCTCTGCATCTCTCTCTTAAGCCTCTACATCATTCTCATGAGCCTCTGCATTACTCTTTTGAGCCTCTGCATCACTCTCTTAAGCCTCTCTTTGGCATAATAGTGACTTTTTTCACGTTTTTCATGTAGTTTGATGTTACATAAATATATTAATTTTTAACAATATTTCGATACTACTTCATGTAGTATCACGATATGTGATTTGGCCTTCAAATCTCAGAATTTCGCATAATATTGCATTTTAAGCAAGTTTTCTTGCATTTTGTTTCGTACTAAAAATCATCGAATTTAGTAATATTTTGACGTTTATCATCCCCCTTTTCTTTAATGTGATATAAACAAAATATCATCGAATTAGGCAATATTTTGCGTTTTTTCAACGTTTTTGTGAATTTCTAGTTTATTGTTATTATTCATGAAATATACGATAAAAATGAGACAAACACATAATTGATTAGATAATAACCATAAATACTTCATTTTCAATCATCTATTTGTTTCTCGTTGAAATACTGAGTAAGATATGGAAAAGGGAAGAAGTTCGGTTTTTATTGCATATATCGACGTTTCAGCCGGAATAGAGCGGTTTTACGTGTACACCTTCCATCGGTAATATAAACGGAAAATCAGGAACATTTTAGTCAATTCTAATGAAAACACATTGATTTTTATCATTTGTATTGGAAACAATATTGTCATATGTCTTTTCTTGGATCTAAATAATACGAAACCTCGCTTTATGATTCGAAGTTAAAATCCACAAATTTGGCGTAATAGTGACTTTTTTCACGTTTTTTATGTAGTTTGATATTACGTAAGTATATTCATTTTTACCACTATTTCGATACTATTTCATGTAGTATCACGATATGTGATTTGGCCTTCATATCTCAGATTCTCGCCTAATATTGCATTTTAAGCAAGTTTTCTTGCATTTTGTTTCGTACTAAAAATCATCGAATTTAGTAATATTTCGACGTTTATCATCCCCCTTTTCCTTAATTTGATATAAACAAAATATCATCGAATTAGGCAATATTTTGCTGTTTTTCAACGTTTTTGTGAATTTCCAGTTTATTGTTATTAATTCATGATATATACGATAAAAATTAGACAAACACATAATTGATTAGATAATAACCTTAAATACTTCTTTTTCAATCATCTGTTTGTTTCTCGTTGAAATACTGAGTAGGATATGGAAAATGGGAGAAGTTCGGTTATTATAGCATATATCGACGTTTCAGCCGGAATAGAGCGGTTTTACGTGAACATCTTCCATCGGTAATATAAACGGAAAATCAGGAACATTTTAGTTCATTCTAACGAAAACATTGATTTGTATCATTTGTATTAGAAACAACATTGTCATATGTCTATTCTTGGATCTAAATAATACGAAACCTCGCTTTATGATTCGAAGTTAATTTCCCCAAATATGGTATAATAGTGTCTTTTTTCACGTTTTTGATGTAGTTTGATATTACATAAATATATTCATTTTTACCAATATTTTGATACTATTTCATGTAGTATCACGATATTTGATTTGGCCTTTAAATATCAGAATTTCGCATAATATTGCATTTTAAGCAAGTTTTCTTGCATTTTGTTTCGTACTAAAAATCATCGAATTTAGCAAAATTTTGACGTTTATCATCCCCCTTTTCCTTTATGTGATATAAACAAAATATCATCGAATTAGGCAATATTTTGCTGTTTTTCAATGTTTTTGTGAATTTCCAGTTTATTGTTATTAATTCATTGAATATACGGGAAAAATGAGACAAACACATAATTGATTAGATAATGACCTTAAATACTTCATTTTCAATCATCTATTTGTTACTCGTTGAAATACTGAGTAAGATATTGAAAAGGGGAGAAGTTCGGTTTTTATTGCATATATCGACGTTTCAGCCTGAATAGAGCGGTTTTACGTGTACATCTTCCATCGGTAATATAAACGGAAAATCAGGAACATTTTAGTTAATTCTAATGAAAACACATTGATTTTTATCATTTGTATTGGAAACAACATTGTCATGTCTTTTCTTGGATCTAAATAATATGAAACCTTGCTTTATGATACGAAGATAAATTCCTCAAATTTGGTATAATAGTGTCTTTTTTCACGTTTTTAATGTAGTTTGATATTACATAAATATATTCATTTTTACCATTATTTCGATACTTTTTCATGTAGTATCACGATATGTGACTTGGCTTTCAAATCTCAGAATTTCGCCTAATATTGCATTTTAAGCAAGTTTTCTTGCATATTGTTTCGTACTAAAAATCATCGAATTTATTAATATTTTGACGTTTATCATCCCCTTTTTACTTTATGTGATATAAACAAAATATCATCGAATTAGGCAATATTTTGCTGTTTTTCAATGTTTTTGTGAATTTCCAGTTTATTGTTATTAATTCATTGAATATACGGTAAAAATGAGACAAACACATAATTGATTAGATAATAACCTTAAATACTTCATTTTCAATCATCTATTTGTTACTCGTTGAAATACTGAGTAAGATATTAAAAAGGGGAGAAGTTCGGTTTTTATTGCATATATCGACGTTTCAGCCGGAATAGAGCGGTTTTACGTGTACATCTTCCATCGGTAATATAAACGGAAAATCAGGAACATTTTAGTTAATTCTAATGAAAACACATTGACTTTTATCATTTGTATTGGAAACAACATTGTCATGTCTTTTGTTGGATCTAAATAATATGAAACATTGCTTTATGATACGAAGATAAATTCCTCAAATATGGTATAATAGTGTCTTTTTTCACGTTTTTAATGTAGTTTGATATTACATAAATATATTCATTTTTACCATTATTTCGATACTATTTCATGTAGTATCACGATATGTGACTTGGCTTTCACATCTCAGAATTTCGCCTAATATTGCATTTTAAGCAAGTTTTCTTGCATTTTGTTTCGTACTAAAAATCATCGAATTTATTAATATTTTGACGTTTATCATCCCCTTTTTAGTTTATGTGATATAAACAAAATATCATCGAATTAGGCAATATTTTGCTGTTTTTCAATGTTTTTGTGAATTTCCAGTTTATTGTTATTAATTCATTGAATATACGGGAAAAATGAGACAAACACATAATTGATTAGATAATAACCTTAAATACTTCATTTTCAATCATCTATTTGTTTCTCGTTGAAATACTGAGTAAGATATGGAAAAGGGGAGAAGTTCGGTTTTTATTGCATATATCGACGTTTCAGCCGGAATTGTGCGGTTTTACGTGTACATCTTCCATCGGTAATATAAACGGAAATCAGGAACATTTTAGTTTTTTTTCACGTTTTTAATGTAGTTTGATATTACATAAATATATTCATTTTTACCAATATTTCGATACTATTTCATGTAGTATCACGATATGTGATTTGGCCTTCAAATCTCAGAATTTCGGATAATATTGCATTTTAAGCAAGTTTTCTTGCATTTTGTTTCGTACTAAAAATCATCGAAGTTATTAATATTTTGACGTTTATCAGCCCCTTTTTACTTTATGTGATATAAACAAAATATCATCGAATTAGGCAATATTTTGCTGTTTTTCAATGTTTTTGTGAATTTACAGTTTATTGTTATTAATTCATTGAATATACGGGAAAAATGAGACAAACACATAATTGATTAGATAATAACCTTAAATACTTCATTTTCAATCATCTATTTGTTACTCGTTGAAATACTGAGTAAGATATTGAAAAGGGGAGAAGTTCGGTTTTTATTGCATATATCGACGTTTCAGCCGGAATAGAGCGGTTTTACGTGCACATCTTCCATCGGTAATATAAACGGAAAATCAGGAACATTTTAGTAAATTCTAATGAAAACACATTGATTTTTATCATTTGTATTGGAAACAATATTGTCATATGTCTTTTCTTGGATCTAAATATTACGAAACCTCGCTTTATGATTCGAAGTTAAAATCCACAAATTTGGCGTAATAGCGACTTTTTTCACGTTTTTTATGTAGTTTGATATTACGTAAGTATATTCATTTTACCAATATTTCGATACTATTTCATATAGTATCACGATATGTGATTTGGCCTTCATATCTCAGATTCTCGCCTAATATTGCATTTTAAGCAAGTTTTCTTGCATTTTGTTTTGTACTAAAAATCATCGAATTTAGTAATATTTTGACGTTTATCATCCCCCTTTTCCTTAATGTGATATAACAAAATATCATCGAATTAGGCAATATTTTGCTGTTTTTCAACGTTTTTGTGAATTTCCAGTTTATTGTTATTTATTCATGATATATATGATAATAATGAGACAAACACATAATTGATTAGATAATAACCTTAAATACTTCTTTTTCAATCATCTGTTTGTTTCTCGTTGAAATACTGAGTAGGATATGGAAAATGGGAGAAGTTCGGTTTTTATTGCATATATCGACGTTTCAGCCGGAATAGAGCGGTTTTACGTGAACATCTTCCATCGGTAATATAAACGGAAATTCAGGAACATTTTAGTTCATTCTAATGAAAACATTGATTTTTATCATTTGTATTAGAAACAACATTGTCATATGTCTATTCTTGGATCTAAATAATACGAAACCTCGCTCTATGATTCGAAGTTAATTTCCTCAAATATGGTATAATAGTGTATTTTTTCACGTTTTTGATGTAGTTTGATATTACATAAATATATTTTTACCAATATTTTGATACTGTTTTATGTAGTATCACGATATTTGATTTGGCCTTTAAATCTCAGAATTTCGCATAATATTGCATTTTAAGCAAGTTTTCTTGCATTTTGTTTCGTACTAAAAATCATCGAATTTAGCAAAATTTTGACGTTTATCATCCCCCTTTTCCTTTATGTGATATAAACAAAATATTATCGATTTAGGCAATATTTTGCTGTTTTTCAACGTTTTTGTGAATTTCCAGTTTATTGTTACTAATTCATTATATATACGATAAAAATGAGACAAACACATAATTGATTAGATAATAACCTTAAATACTCTCTTGAGCCTTTGCATCACTCTCTTGAGCCTTTGCATCACTCTCTTAAGCCTCTGCATCACTTTCGTAATCCTCTGAATCACTCTCTTGAGCCTCTGCATCACTCTCTTGAGCCCCTGCATCCCACTCTTGAGCCTCTGCATCACTCTCTTGAGCCTCTGCATGACCCTTTTAAGCCTCTGCATCCCTCTTTTGATCCTCTGCATCACTTTCTAAAGCCTCTGCATCACTCTCTTAAGCCTTTGCATCACTCTCATAAGCCTCTGAATCACTCTCTTGAACCTCTGCATCCCTCTCTTGAGCCTCTGCATTACTCCCAAGAGCATTTGCATCCCTCTCTTGTGCCTTTTCATCCCTCACTTGAGCCTCTGCATCCCTCTCTTGAGCCTCTGCATCACTCTCTTGAACTCCTGCATCCCTCTCATGAGCGTCTGCATCTCTCACTTCAGCCTTTGCATCATTCTTTTAAGCCTCTGCATCCCACTCTTAAGCCTCTGCATTACTCCCAAGAGCATTTGCATCCCTCTCTTGTGCCTTTTCATCCCTCACTTGAGCCTCTGCATCCCTCTCTTGAGCATCCCTCTGCATCCCTCTCTTGAGCCTCTGCAACACTCTCTTCAGCCTCTGCATCACTCTCTTAATCCTCTGCATCACTCTCTTCGGCCTCTGCATCACTCTCTTAAGCCTCTGCTTACCTCTCTTGATCCTCTGCATCACTCTCTTGAGCCATTGCATAACTCTCTTGAGTCTCTGCATCACTCTCTTGAGCCTCTGTATCCCTCTCTTGAGCCTCTGCAACACTCTCTTCAGCCTCTGCATCACTCTCGTAAACCTCTGAATCACTCTCTTGAGCCTCTCCATCACTCTCTTTAGCCCCTGCATCCCTCTATTGAGCCTCTGCATCCCTTTCTTGAGCCCCTGCATCCCTCTCTTCAGCCTCTGCATCACTCTCTTAAGCCTTTGCATCCATCTCTTGAGACTCTGAATCCCTCTCTTGAGCCTCTGCATCACTCTCTCGAGCCTCTGCATCACTCTCTTCATCCTCTGCATCCCTCTCTTGAGCATCTGCATCACTCACTTGGCCCCCTGCATCCCTCTCTTGAGCCTCTCCATCACTCACTTGAGCCTCTGCATGACCCTCTTAAGCCTCTGTATCCCTATTTTGAGCCTCTGCATCACTTTCTTAAGTCTCTACATCACTTTCTTGAGCCTCTGCATCACTCTCTTGAACTCCTGCATCCCTCTCATGAGCCTCTGCATCCCTCTCCTGAGCCTTTGCATCACTCTGTTAAGCCTCTGCATCCCTCTCTTGACCCTCTGCATCACTCTCGTAAGCCTCTGCATCACTCTACTGAGCCTCTGCATAACTCTCTTTAGTCTCTGCATCACTCTCTTGAGCCTCTGCATTCCTCTCTTCAGCCTCTGCAACACTCTCTTCAGCCTCTCTTCACTCTCTTCAGGATACAGAGGCTTAAGAGGGTCATGCAGAGGCTCAAGTGAGTGATGGAGAGGCTCAAGAGAGGGATGCAGGGGGCCAAGTGAGTGATGCAGATGCTCAAGAGAGGGATGCAGAGGATGAAGAGAGTGATGCAGAGGCTCGAGAGAGTGATGCAGAGGCTCAAGAGAGGGATTCAAAACCGCTCTATTCCGGCTGAAACGTCGATATATGCAATAAAAACCGAACTTCTCCCCTTTTCAATATCTTACTCAGTATTTCAACGAGAAACCAATAGATGATTGAAAATGAAGTATTTAAGGTTATTATCTAATCAATTATGTGTTTGTCTCATTTTTATCGTATATATAATGAATTAGTAACAATAAACTGGAAATTCACAAAAACGTTGAAAAACAGCAAAATATTGCCTAATTCGATGATATTTTGTTTATATCACATTAAGTAAAAGGGGAATGATTAACGTCAAAATATTACTAAATTCGATGATTTTTAGTACGAAACAAAATGTAAGAAAA
>NC_091178.1:320094-322594 GCF_040958095.1 Procambarus clarkii
CTAACCTAACCTAACCTAACTAACCTAACCTAACCTAACCTAACCTAACCTAACCTAACCTACCTAACCTAACCTAACCTAACCTAACCTAACCTAACCTAACCTAACCTAACCTACCTAACCTAACCTAACCTAACCTAACTAACCTAACCTAACCTAACCTAACCTAACCTAACCTAACCTAACCTAACCTAACCTAACCTAACCTAACCTAACCTAACCTAACCTAACTAACCTAACCTAACCTAACCTAACCTAACCTAACCTAACCTAACCTAACCTAACCTAACCTAACCTAACCTAACCTAACCTAACCTAACCTAACCTAACCTAACCTAACCTAACCTAACCTAACCTAACCTAACCTAACCTAACCTAACCTAACCTAACCTAACCTAACCTAACCTAACCTAACCTAACCTAACCTAACCTAACCTAACCTAACCTAACCTAACCTAACCTAACCTAACCTACCTAACCTAACCTAACCTAACCTAACCTAACCTAACCTAACCTAACCTAACCTAACCTACCTAACCTAACCTAACCTAACCTAACCTAACCTAACCTAACCTAACCTAACCTAACCTAACCTAACCTAACCTAACCTAACCTAACCTAACCTAACCTAACCTAACCTAACCTAACCTAACCTAACCTAACTAACCTAACCTAACCTAACCTAACCTCCTAACCTAACCTAACCTAACCTAACCTAACCTAACCTAACCTAACCTACCTAACCTACCTACTAACCTAACCTAACCTAACCTAACCTAACCTAACCTAACCTAACCTAACCTAACCTAACCTAACTAACCTAACCTAACCTAACCTAACCTAACCTAACCTAACCTAACCTAACCTAACCTAACCTAACCTAACCTAACCTAACCTAACCTAACCTAACCTAACCTAACCTAACCTAACCTAACCTAACCTAACCTAACCTAACCTAACCTAACCTAACCTAACCTAACCTAACCTAACCTAACCTACCTAACCTAACCTAACCTAACCTAACCTAACCTAACCTAACCTAACCTAACCTAACCTAACCTAACCTAACCTAACCTAACCTAACCTAACCTAACCTACCTAACCTAACCTAACCTAACCTAACCTAACCTACCTAACCTAACCTAACCTAACCTAACCTAACCTAACCTAACCTAACCTAACCTAACCTAACCTAACCTAACCTAACCTAACCTAACCTAACCTAACCTAACCTAACCTACCTAACCTAACCTACCTAACCTAACCTAACCTAACCTAACCTAACCTAACCTAACTAACCTAACCTAACCTAACCTAACCTAACCTAACCTAACCTAACCTAACCTAACCTATAACCTAACCTAACCTAACCTACCTAACCTAACCTAACCTAACCTAACCTAACCTAACCTAACCTAACCTAACCTACCTAACCTAACCTAACCTAACCTAACCTAACCTAACCTAACTAACTAACCTAACCTAACTAACCTAACCTAACCTAACCTAACCTAACCTAACTAACCTAACCTAACCTAACCTAACCTAACCTACCTAACCTAACCTAACCTACCTAACCTAACCTAACCTAACCTAACCTAACCTAACCTAACCTAACCTAACCTAACCTAACTAACCTAACCTAACCTAACCTAACCTAACCTAACCTAACCTAACCTAACCTAACCTAACCTAACCTAACCTAACCTAACCTAACCTAACCTATAACCTAACCTAACCTAACCTAACCTAACCTAACCTAACCTAACCTAACCTAACCTAACCTAACCTAACCTAACCTAACCTAACCTAACCTAACCTAACCTAACCTAACCTACCTAACCTAACCTAACCTAACCTAACCTAACCTAACCTAACCTACCTATAACCTAACCTAACTAACCTAACCTAACCTACCTAACCTAACCTAACCTAACCTAACCTAACCTAACCTAACCTAACCTAACCTAACCTAACCTAACCTAACCTAACCTAACCTAACCTAACCTAACCTAACCTAACCTAACTAACCTAACCTAACCTAACCTAACCTAACCTAACCTAACCTAACCTAACCTAACCTAACCTAACCTAACCTAACCTAACCTAACCTAACCTAACCTAACCTAACCTAACTACCTAACCTAACAACCTAACCTAACCTAACTAACCTAACCTAACCTAACCTAACCTAACCTAACCTAACCTAACCTAACCTAACCTAACCTAACCTAACCTAACCTAACCTAACCTAACCTAACCTAACCTAACCTAACCTAACCTAACCTAACCTAACCTAACCTAACCTAACCTAACCTAACCTAACCTAACCTAACCTAACCTAACCTAACCTAACCTAACCTAACCTAACCTAACCTACCTAACCTAACCTAACCTACCTAACCTAACCTAACCTAACCTAACCTAACCTAACCTAACCTAACCTAACCTAACCTAACCTAACCTAACCTAACCTAACCTAACCTAACCTAACCTAACC
>NC_091178.1:327594-442594 GCF_040958095.1 Procambarus clarkii
CCTAACCTAACCTAACCTAACCTAACCTAACCTAACCTAACCTAACCTAACCTAACCTAACCTAACCTAACCTAACCTAACCTAACCTAACCTAACCTAACCTAACCTAACCTAACCTAACCTAACCTAACCTAACCTAACCTAACCTAACCTAACCTAACCTAACCTAACCTAACCTAACCTAACCTAACCTAACCTAACCTAACCTAACCTAACCTAACCTAACCTAACCTAACCTAACCTAACCTAACCTAACCTAACCTAACCTAACCTAACCTAACCTAACCTAACCTAACCTAACCTAACCTAACCTAACCTAACCTAACCTAACCTAACCTAACCTAACCTAACCTAACCTAACCTAACCTAACCTAACCTAACCTAACCTAACCTAACCTAACCTAACCTAACCTAACCTAACCTAACCTAACCTAACCTAACCTAACCTAACCTAACCTAACCTAACCTAACCTAACCTAACCTAACCTAACCTAACCTAACCTAACCTAACCTAACCTAACCTAACCTAACCTAACCTAACCTAACCTAACCTAACCTAACCTAACCTAACCTAACCTAACCTAACCTAACCTAACCTAACCTAACCTAACCTAACCTAACCTAACCTAACCTAACCTAACCTAACCTAACCTAACCTAACCTAACCTAACCTAACCTAACCTAACCTAACCTAACCTAACCTAACCTAACCTAACCTAACCTAACCTAACCTAACCTAACCTAACCTAACCTAACCTAACCTAACCTAACCTAACCTAACCTAACCTAACCTAACCTAACCTAACCTAACCTAACCTAACCTAACCTAACCTAACCTAACCTAACCTAACCTAACCTAACCTAACCTAACCTAACCTAACCTAACCTAACCTAACCTAACCTAACCTAACCTAACCTAACCTAACCTAACCTAACCTAACCTAACCTAACCTAACCTAACCTAACCTAACCTAACCTAACCTAACCTAACCTAACCTAACCTAACCTAACCTAACCTAACCTAACCTAACCTAACCTAACCTAACCTAACCTAACCTAACCTAACCTAACCTAACCTAACCTAACCTAACCTAACCTAACCTAACCTAACCTAACCTAACCTAACCTAACCTAACCTAACCTAACCTAACCTAACCTAACCTAACCTAACCTAACCTAACCTAACCTAACCTAACCTAACCTAACCTAACCTAACCTAACCTAACCTAACCTAACCTAACCTAACCTAACCTAACCTAACCTAACCTAACCTAACCTAACCTAACCTAACCTAACCTAACCTAACCTAACCTAACCTAACCTAACCTAACCTAACCTAACCTAACCTAACCTAACCTAACCTAACCTAACCTAACCTAACCTAACCTAACCTAACCTAACCTAACCTAACCTAACCTAACCTAACCTAACCTAACCTAACCTAACCTAACCTAACCTAACCTAACCTAACCTAACCTAACCTAACCTAACCTAACCTAACCTAACCTAACCTAACCTAACCTAACCTAACCTAACCTAACCTAACCTAACCTAACCTAACCTAACCTAACCTAACCTAACCTAACCTAACCTAACCTAACCTAACCTAACCTAACCTAACCTAACCTAACCTAACCTAACCTAACCTAACCTAACCTAACCTAACCTAACCTAACCTAACCTAACCTAACCTAACCTAACCTAACCTAACCTAACCTAACCTAACCTAACCTAACCTAACCTAACCTAACCTAACCTAACCTAACCTAACCTAACCTAACCTAACCTAACCTAACCTAACCTAACCTAACCTAACCTAACCTAACCTAACCTAACCTAACCTAACCTAACCTAACCTAACCTAACCTAACCTAACCTAACCTAACCTAACCTAACCTAACCTAACCTAACCTAACCTAACCTAACCTAACCTAACCTAACCTAACCTAACCTAACCTAACCTAACCTAACCTAACCTAACCTAACCTAACCTAACCTAACCTAACCTAACCTAACCTAACCTAACCTAACCTAACCTAACCTAACCTAACCTAACCTAACCTAACCTAACCTAACCTAACCTAACCTAACCTAACCTAACCTAACCTAACCTAACCTAACCTAACCTAACCTAACCTAACCTAACCTAACCTAACCTAACCTAACCTAACCTAACCTAACCTAACCTAACCTAACCTAACCTAACCTAACCTAACCTAACCTAACCTAACCTAACCTAACCTAACCTAACCTAACCTAACCTAACCTAACCTAACCTAACCTAACCTAACCTAACCTAACCTAACCTAACCTAACCTAACCTAACCTAACCTAACCTAACCTAACCTAACCTAACCTAACCTAACCTAACCTAACCTAACCTAACCTAACCTAACCTAACCTAACCTAACCTAACCTAACCTAACCTAACCTAACCTAACCTAACCTAACCTAACCTAACCTAACCTAACCTAACCTAACCTAACCTAACCTAACCTAACCTAACCTAACCTAACCTAACCTAACCTAACCTAACCTAACCTAACCTAACCTAACCTAACCTAACCTAACCTAACCTAACCTAACCTAACCTAACCTAACCTAACCTAACCTAACCTAACCTAACCTAACCTAACCTAACCTAACCTAACCTAACCTAACCTAACCTAACCTAACCTAACCTAACCTAACCTAACCTAACCTAACCTAACCTAACCTAACCTAACCTAACCTAACCTAACCTAACCTAACCTAACCTAACCTAACCTAACCTAACCTAACCTAACCTAACCTAACCTAACCTAACCTAACCTAACCTAACCTAACCTAACCTAACCTAACCTAACCTAACCTAACCTAACCTAACCTAACCTAACCTAACCTAACCTAACCTAACCTAACCTAACCTAACCTAACCTAACCTAACCTAACCTAACCTAACCTAACCTAACCTAACCTAACCTAACCTAACCTAACCTAACCTAACCTAACCTAACCTAACCTAACCTAACCTAACCTAACCTAACCTAACCTAACCTAACCTAACCTAACCTAACCTAACCTAACCTAACCTAACCTAACCTAACCTAACCTAACCTAACCTAACCTAACCTAACCTAACCTAACCTAACCTAACCTAACCTAACCTAACCTAACCTAACCTAACCTAACCTAACCTAACCTAACCTAACCTAACCTAACCTAACCTAACCTAACCTAACCTAACCTAACCTAACCTAACCTAACCTAACCTAACCTAACCTAACCTAACCTAACCTAACCTAACCTAACCTAACCTAACCTAACCTAACCTAACCTAACCTAACCTAACCTAACCTAACCTAACCTAACCTAACCTAACCTAACCTAACCTAACCTAACCTAACCTAACCTAACCTAACCTAACCTAACCTAACCTAACCTAACCTAACCTAACCTAACCTAACCTAACCTAACCTAACCTAACCTAACCTAACCTAACCTAACCTAACCTAACCTAACCTAACCTAACCTAACCTAACCTAACCTAACCTAACCTAACCTAACCTAACCTAACCTAACCTAACCTAACCTAACCTAACCTAACCTAACCTAACCTAACCTAACCTAACCTAACCTAACCTAACCTAACCTAACCTAACCTAACCTAACCTAACCTAACCTAACCTAACCTAACCTAACCTAACCTAACCTAACCTAACCTAACCTAACCTAACCTAACCTAACCTAACCTAACCTAACCTAACCTAACCTAACCTAACCTAACCTAACCTAACCTAACCTAACCTAACCTAACCTAACCTAACCTAACCTAACCTAACCTAACCTAACCTAACCTAACCTAACCTAACCTAACCTAACCTAACCTAACCTAACCTAACCTAACCTAACCTAACCTAACCTAACCTAACCTAACCTAACCTAACCTAACCTAACCTAACCTAACCTAACCTAACCTAACCTAACCTGTGATCTGTGTGTGTGTTTATTGGTCATTCAAGAATAATGATATTAAACCCTTAGTGATAGATCAAACGTTATCGTATATAGAAGCCGTATATGCTAAGACAGCGCTCCAACTCAAAATTCAGCTTGGAAAAAAAACGGTAATAAAGAGGGGGGGGGAACTTGACAAGCCGCGGGTTTCCTGTCCCTCGTCGAGGCCCACAGTGGTGGCGGCGCCACTCTCAGACACACTGGAGATTGACATTTTACCGGGATAACTCTCATAAATCTTGCATGCGTAAAATTCAAGCCAATTTGGAAATGCCATAGAAGAAGGATCACTTCTGACTGAGCGGAAGGAATGTATACACAACGCAGAGATACAATGATGACACATATGACAATTATTTATCCGAATGTACAAACATACTGTTCGATACCCAAAAAATTCACGTTTTGTACTATAAATTTTTGTAGAGGTCGGAAAAATAAAAACTTAAAACTTAAACTTACCTTAAAGGCCCTCCAGTGGTTGATAGGCCTTAAGACTGTTGGCTTGGTCACTTACCTTTTTGTGATGGTTTTAATAACCCTCCAGATGTTGATACGCCTCCCCAAGTCCAGTACCTAAAGATAAAAGTTAGAAGCAATGTAATAGGATGTTTTTAGAGCTTTTCAATGTTTATTTCCTAACTGGTAGACAATCTGTCCTCACGCCTCACACAGCATTTTTAACGAAATCGACCAATCCGTCAAAATTGCGGGATTTTACATAAACAAAATCAGAGCACCGTAACATTTTCCTTTATCTGACACAACCCCATGAACTTATCTTAATACAAAAGATAGTGTCAAGAGGGAACACCTCAAACAGAAAAATAAACACTAAAATCTACTCGGGTGACTGATCGTCTACAGCTGGGTATACTAATTCTATGTTGCATTAGATTCAGCTACGCGGAGCATTAAATCGCAATAGCATCGTCTATGATAAGCCCGTTATACAACATAGATATATATATAGATATACCACATATGTACTTATTAATCAGCCAAATAGTGACTATAAGCAATAAGTTATATATGTACTGTCTTGTGCGAGAGCGGGTTGATTATGCCTTACGTGTAAAGTTACCTGCCGACATATGTAACACGATGCTCGTCCCTTTATAGGAAACAACCCAGGTTGAGACTTATGGAAGGGCGAGCAGTGACAACACAGAGATTCACAAGACCTGCGTGGTGGTGGTGGGTGTGTTGGCAGCCCTGGTGGCCACCGGAGCTGCCCATCAGATGATGTGGGGCAGCTGCTCAACCAACCCTTTTACACCTTTTCCTGATTTCAACCCTCAAAGAGTAAGTTGTGTGTGGGTGTGTGTTTGTATTGTTTCTATGTTCTTTATTAATGGACTAATGTTATATATATATACTTTGCGACGGTAAGCCGTAAGTGTTATTAGTTAAGTAGCGTTTCATAAAAGCTCTCAGATCAACATGTTCTCAGGCCAGGCTCGTTAAAGCAGTGGGCCGTCCCCAAAGATGCAATCATCAATTTTAACATATTGTTTTATTAAAAATAGGTTAGTTTAGGTGTATACTCTGTTGACCATTATTTGTATTTGAAGTACATGGGGCGAAGCATTCATAACAGGCCAAAAATTGTCAATGACAACAGCGAAGCATAAAAAAACAGAGTCGAAACAGTTACTAACAACTCCAAGCTATCTGGAGGACAAGTGACCTGCCTGACTCACCTCTCTGCTCCAACAGTTCAACGGGTCGTGGTACGTTATAAAGAAGCTGGTGACATCGAGCAGATGTATGATCACCACCTTCGACCTGCAGGAGAACAGCACCAGCTTCAAGGTGCAGGAGTTACGCACCCCCATCATCGTCGACGTCACCCCCTACAAGGCCACGGTCACCAACGAGGGCACCTTGAAGATGGACCCGACCACCCCGGCCAAGATGAAGCTCGACTGGAGTGGCAGTAAGTACCAGTAATAGCAGACGATAAGACACAATAACGTGGCTGAAGAATGTTGACTAGACCACACACTAGAAGGTGAAGGGACGACGACGTTTCGGTCCGTCCTGGACCATTCTCAAGTCTCAATTGACTTGAGAATGGTCCAGGAAGGACCGAAACGTCGTCGTCCCTTCACCTTCTAGTGTGTGGTCTGGTCAACAAACCAGTAATGGGACTATAATATTTTGGAGGGATAGAATATAGGAACGTTTATAGAGCTAGAGTGGGTGAGAGAGGGCACTAGTGTGGTAAAGAGCTTGACTTCCGCACTTCTACATTTCCCCACATTATTACTTCCAGTGCTATGTAAAGTCATGACTGTTTTCATTTCCAATTATTATATTGGTCATGTCATAAACAATATCTTTGATTCTTGCACCAGGAAAAACACCCGCGGCCTTTTCTTGCTATTATAATGGCACAATGTCCCATCTGAATATAACCTGAGCGTCCCCTATTACGTCAATATTCTTGGCATCTGTGTCGACCTGCTTAGCTGTCCTGTATTAGACGCTGATCTCTACCTGAAAGCGCACGAGTTCAGCGTCTGAAATCGTCAGTAGCTATCTTCACTATGGTTGTGTCCTGCTCACACAACCGTCCATCTATCCAGTTTTTTACTGTGTGCCTTGCTTCTGGGTTCTCTTCTGCTCCCACACTCATTCCTAGGACCTCTCTGTTGGTTGATCTCGGACAGCAGCTACAAGTTAGCTGCTCATCAAGGGAAACGTATAGCCCCATGAGCGGTGAAGTAGCAGACGTGAGGAACAATGAAAATCATAGTTTATATTTGTAAGCATAGTTTTAACAAATGGCATTGCTGAATTCCCTTTCATTCTGTTGTGTGATCAGCGAGGCATCCTTCAAACACCCGTGAGGGTGTCGGAGGAGGACGCCAGTCGGGGTGTGCATGATAGCTTCAAGAGAACGGGGAAAGGAAGCCAGTGAGGTTGGCCATGACAGTTGCAGAGGGCAGGAGAGAGTCAGTAATGGTGTTCATGTGAGTTTGAGGTAAATCTTGGGCCATGACACTGTCGTGGGGTTAATCTTGGGAGGGCGGCCATGGCACGGTGGCGGGGAAGTTTGTGAGGGGGGCGTGCATGGTCTTCCCAAGCGCCTCAGACACTCACCTCAGCCATTGTCTTAACAGATATACTGGACGAGGTCATAAACACCGTGTACACAGTAGTGGACACAGACTACGACACCTACGCCGTAGACCTCGAGTGCCAGTCGTGGGGAATCTTCAAGAGAGTCAGCCACCATTCTCAGCCGCACCAAGGAGCTCCCAGCAGACAAGATAAAAGAGGTACGTGTCTTAGATAACTCTGCACAGATCTTAAGAGGAAACGGTGAACTTTTTTTTTTTTTTTTTTTTTTTTTTTTTTTTTTTTTTTTGAGCAATGTAATTATTTGACACTTCCCTTTGTACAAAATATAACTTTCTAAGCACACGTGTTACAATAGTCTCTTTACTATATATATAACACTTGTCCAAAATATAATTACATTAGTAGTGTTATACTTCCTACATAATAAGGCACAACCCTGGAAACACAAACCGAAACTGTGTCTATTTTCCGCTTGTTACAACTTGTAATAAAGTTGTTACATCTTGGCTTAACGTGTTTATGACGTATTAGAACGTTGTTACAACTTGTTATATTGGTTATGACTGGTTAGGTGTTAAAACTGGTTCGAACGTTGTACCAACGTCATAGTTTCGGTGTGTGTTTGGCGAGAAGCTAACCCATAGACATACTCCAAAAGAGAAAACAGAGTACCATACGTCTCTGTATCCAACCGTGGCTCAACAAAGATACACCAAGCCAAGCTGTGGATCTTATGTAGCCAGTAAACTAGGCCGTTGAAGCCGCTGAATAATTCCTGTAGTTGGGGACAAGAAGCCTGTATACCTAGGCTGGTATCAAGGGGCCCTGTGGGGCGAACATTCAAATCTCGATACCAAAATTTTCCCCAGAATGCAACCTTCAACAGTTTCTTAACTTCTGTTTACCGCTTGGGGAACAGAGGCACCAGGGAAAAAAAAACATGCACAATCATTTATTTCTGTCCAGTTCGGAGATCGAACCTGTGATTTCCGATATTTCTGGCCAAAACGCTGCGCGTACTAGTGGCTTTACAAGAATGTAATTACTATGCTATGTATCCTCACAATCCCAATGTACCTTGTATAAATAAATAAATAAATAAATAAATAAATACATAAATTGTGAGTCAGGTAGGAAGAACGTAGGTCACTGAACTGCAGGAATTTTCGAAGATTAAAATTTATTATATATTTAGCCATTAAAACATAATCTTGGTTACTCACCCTAGGTCAAATATTTAAAACATTTAAAAATATTTAAAACATTTAAAAATATTTAAAACGTTTAAAAATATTTAAAACGTTTAAAAATATTTAAAACGTTTAAAAATATTTAAAACGTTTAAAAATATTTAAAACGTTTAAAAATATTTAAAACGTTTAAAAATATTTAAAACGTTTAAAAATATTTAAAACGTTTAAAAATATTTAAAACGTTTAAAAATATTTAAAACGTTTAAAAATATTTAAAACGTTTAAAAATATTTAAAACGTTTAAAAATATTTAAAACGTTTAAAAATATTTAAAACGTTTAAAAATATTTAAAACGTTTAAAAATATTTAAAACGTTTAAAAATATTTAAAACGTTTAAAAATATTTAAAACGTTTAAAAATATTTAAAACGTTTAAAAATATTTAAAACGTTTAAAAATATTTAAAACGTTTAAAAATATTTAAAACGTTTAAAAATATTTAAAACGTTTAAAAATATTTAAAACGTTTAAAAATATTTAAAACGTTTAAAAATATTTAAAACGTTTAAAAATATTTAAAACGTTTAAAAATATTTAAAACGTTTAAAAATATTTAAAACGTTTAAAAATATTTAAAACGTTTAAAAATATTTAAAACGTTTAAAAATATTTAAAACGTTTAAAAATATTTAAAAAATATATATATTTTTTCTCAAAATAACCGTACTATGCAGTATAAAGCCTGCTGAAATGTGTATTCTGTTAAAATTTCGTCTAACTCGATAGACAACTTAATAAATTCACTCTTGAAAATATAAAATTGTGTTTTGAGGTTTGAATTTTCCGCCAGAAATCCGGCGAAATAAATCCTTAACGCGCCATTATTGCCACATCTTTGGGGGTAATCGACAAGACTTTTAAAAACTACTTAAGAGTTGGCGGATTTCTTTCAAATAAAGCTCACAATGTAGCTAATAATCTTGGCTTTCTAATGACAATAACATTATTTTAAATATAGGGAAAAAGTAATTCGAGCTCCGAAGATGAGTTAACACAGCCCCTACCAGAGTTAAATGTAACATCCTGGATGAGGTTCACTAACTAGTACATAAAGACCAGTAAGCCACTCTGTGTTGCATGTCTAAACTATTGTTAAATACAAATTCATTGCGACAGAAGTTCCTAGTATTTATGATTACTTTTTAAAAAATTAAGTGGCTCCAAAATTATCTTGGTACAGCAACCATTCAACCAGTATTGTGCTCACTACTTTCTGGCTTGCGTAATTGTATATCCCTGCAGTCCATAGCGAAGTATATACTATGCTTACACACAGAAATTACAATAGCGTGATGTATCAAATGGACAAATCCACAAGGGCCGTGACCATGTCATAGCTCTGTCGATTCAAGCAGCGTCTGGGATGCTCCCAGACGTAGGTTCGAGTCCTCGTCAGGGCCCTTGTGGATTTGTTCATATACTATGCTTATTTGTTTTTCCCCATGTGAGTTGTGCCATGAATGAGTTCTTAATGTGTTTTTTTAATTTGAAGGCCTGCATATTTATATATCATATGCAACAAGCTAATATATGGAATCTTTGTAGGAGGACTGGGGATCGAACCTGCGTCCTGGGTCACTCTTAGACACGCATGTCTAGTAACCCAGGACACTAGTTCCATCTTCGTCTTGCTCCGAAAATTTCCTTGTAGATATATTGTGATACTGTGACTTCCATGTTTATAATCTAAAATAACATGTATCTCCCTAATGCCTCGCGCAGCTGGAAAGTGATCTTACGAAATACAAGATCGACCTCTCCCGGCTCAATACCATCGACCAGGGCAACTGCTTCGATCCTTCACAGGTCGACTACAATTTCAAGATAGACCACAACGGTCTGAGTATGATGGGTCTCCTCGGTGACGAAAACCTGGAGCATATCAAGACACTTGAAGAAGCTAAGGAGTACCTCAATGTAACGTCTAGGCCATGAGACCTGGATATAACGTCTAGGCCACGAAACCTGAAATAACTTTTATTTTTTTTTTTTTTTTTTTTTTTTTTTTTTTTTTTTTTTTTTTTTTTTTTTTTTTTTTTTTGTGATATATACAAGTTGTTACATTCTTGTACAGCCACTAGTACGCGTAGCGTTTCGGGCAAGTCCTTAATCCTATGGTCCCTGGAATACGATCCCCTGCCGCGAAGAATCGTTTTTTTCATCCAAGTACACATTTTACTGTTGCGTTAAACAGAGGCTACAGTTAAGGAATTGCGCCCAGTAAATCCTCCCCGGCCAGGATACGAACCCATGACATAGCGCTCGCGGAACGCCAGGCGAGTGTCTTACCACTACACCACGGAGACGGTTCTCAGCATGGGTCATATAGGGGGGGTTCCTAGGGCTCTCTCTAGTTTTTATTTCTTCCAAAATTGTCCTAGTAACAACTCCAACCTTGAAACATATACACACTAGTGTCACTGGGGCTCCCAAGACTATGCCTTCAGCCTCCAAGCTGTGATCATAACATGTTAATTTGCGAACATGACTTTTCTGCCCATACGAGGCAGCTGCTGTTTATGCTTCTTCTGCCTATCTTCAAGTGGTACGGAGCGTGAAATATGGAGAAAATTACTATATATATTATCAAACATATTGTGATGGATAGGGCAATATCCGAAGTTGAAGTTTCTTTACTAATAGGTAACATGTTTGGTGGTAATTAACTTCAATTGTCAACCAATTACATATATTTATATAAACTAGTTAACGCATGTCTACGTGTACCTAAAATAAACTTTATATAACCAGTAAATGTATTTTTGACTCCTGCAGAATACCATTGCAACAGGTGCTGACACAATTGCTTCAGAACATACCTATTGGAACAGCTCCTGTTTTCAAATCCTAAAACATGCACTCAGTCCACACATTCTCCTGTACTATTTGGATTTACTAAGATTTACCAGTCAATTCTTAAGTAATAATAATAATGATAAATACATCTTGGATAATAATTATACAAATTTGTATTAAAATATACATAGGTTGTTTGTTACATAATGGTGCATAGAATAAAGGAAGTAATACACAGACAGCGTTTTGACATTTTATATTAAATGCTTGACAAATATCAGTGAATAGTTTAAAAGCATTAGCAGAGGATGAACATGTAGATAATTGACACGGAGGGAGATGTCGATATTATGCTGACATGATGTGAGGCTCGCAGGACATCTTGATGTTACTTGAGCAGCAGAAGTCGTGAGGGAAGGTCGCGCTCCGCTTAGCTCCTGGAGGTCCTGGAGACTTCATAGATTTAAAATTTGTGTGGATCCCATCCCATGTTGGAGTTGGAAAACATGACTTTGTAGATCGATTGGCCAATGAGGCTTGCAGGAAAGAAAACATTAATTATAACTTTGGACTATCTAATTTGTATGTTTCTAATAACTGCATTAAAGAAATTAATTCAGATTTAGAAGAACTAAGAAATGCCCAGAGACCTGAAAGCTGCAGTATTAAAAGTTATGACAAGTTTTGTAATAATAGGTATTTGTATGGTCAGCACAGTAACCGGACCAGGCAATGTGATGTAGTCATTGCGCGAATTCGCCTTGGCTATAGGCACATCTGGCAGGTTAGTGAGGCTGAGCCACTACCAGAATATTCAGATTGTAAACTGTGATAAACCTTTAATGCATTCACTAGAACACTATATTGATGAATGTGAAACCGTAAAGGACTTTAGACCTCCTGGCCTCTTGTACCACCAACTGTGTAACTATTTTATTGACTCAGGTGTTCTGGACGACATCCTAACAATTTACCCAAAATTTGCTTGTCCATTTTAAAGAATGAAGAACGATTTTTATTTATATTACTTCTAAGCTGTATCACTTATGAACCCATCCCTGCCCTTGTGCGGCAGTGCACAATAGAAAGTTGTTTTCACGTATCCATACATTAAAACATTGATTGTAACCATGATATATGTGCGCTTCAGCCTACAGTTTAGACCTATTGTCTTATGTATGACCCTCTGTCCTGCGTGACAGTGAATACTAGCATTATCCTCACTTTAATAAGACCTATCAAAATCCTCAGATTAGGCAAAATTGTAATTAATTTTGTCAATAAAGATGTTAATAATAATAATAGATTTAATGAGTAAACATTCAATACTAAACATGAAGCTAATATATATATATATGACTTGTTTAAGTAATTTAACAAATGATATACAGTACAATATTTCTGTAATGATGTTGAAAGGTATAGGCATACACTTATATTATTTAAGATTTACTTCTCGATCACCAGGTGACAGCACCAACACCGCCTCATGTATAAGTATACACAAGGAAGGACCGAACAACTGTGACTAAGCTCCTTGAGGGTGTACAAAGTCAGGGGGATGGGGGGCTGATAGTACCTTAGAGAAGGTGTTCTTCAGGCTTGACAGCTACAAGATAAGAAATCGACTGATAAAGATAGCATTCAAGAAAAGTGCCACAAAAGAGGCAGTCTTAACCACGAACAGCAAACTTTTGCATGTAATGGAATGCAGAATTTTTTTTTTTTTTTTTTTTTTTTTTTTTTTTTTTTTTTTTTTTTTTTTGCAGAGGGACATGATGAGGGAAGAGAGAGATAAGGTAGGAGAAGCAAGGGAGAGACACGAGAGGGAATGGGCAACCCACAGGTCTCAGCACAGTAACTCCAGTAGCTTCAGATGGGAGTGGGGAACCCTCCATTGGTAGTATGGCAACCCCAGAGAGAAGTGGAACAGAAGACAGCGAATCACTTTGAGGGTGATATTTTGGAGTGGTGAGATGTCATTAGAGGAGTCCAGCAGGGTTTAGGTCTTGGACCTATTCTACTTCTCATATATGTAAACAATCTTCCAGTGGGAATACACTCACTCTTCTCAATGTTTGCTGATGATGCAAAAAGTATGAGAAGGATTAACACAGAGAAAGGCAGCAAGAGGCTAAAAGATGACCTTGACAAAGTATTGTCTAACAAATGGCTAACAGAGTTTAACTCGAGTAAATGTAAAGTAATGAAGCTAGGTGATGGGAGCAGGCCAGACACAAGATACCATATGAGATATGAAATCCTCCATGAAACGGATAGAAAGAAGGATGTAGGGACTGCTATCACACCGAACTACATCAGCTATTCAGCTGTTGAAGCTACATCAGTGGCATATGCAAGACTGGCTAACATTAGAACTGCCTTTAGATGTTTGTGTAAGAAATCATTTAGAACCTTGTATATTATATATATCAGACCAATCCTGAAATATGCAGCTGTAGTATGGAGTCCATACCTTGTGAAGCACAGTACGAAGTTGGAGAAGATTGAAAGGTATGCCAACAGACTAGTGCCAGAACTTATTGGTATGAGTGACGAGGAAAGGTTACATGAATTAAGTCACGTCACCAGGACAATATCCAGGTGGCAGCACTAGCACCTCCAGTCACCAGGACGATTGCCAGGTGGCAGCACCAGCATCTCCACCAGTCGCCAGGTGGCAGCAGCAGCATCTCCAGTCATCACCAACCAGCAGGACGGTCGCCAGGTGGCAGCACCACACAGCGGGTAACACTGGGCCTGGTGGCATGAGCATCGCGTCGAGCAAGACTTAAGTTGTTCCCTGCTGGTGTTAGGAGACGATCTCAAGTAAGTAATTACCCGAGTGTAGTTATAGGATGAGAGCTACGCTCATGGTGTCCCGTCTTCCCAGCGGGTTGGAGCTTAGTTACTTGTGCATTACAGTATAGCGTATGGCAGCTGTTATATTGACCAGTGCCCATCACTGGTACAACCGGCTGGGACGGACTGCCATTGTTCCAGCAGGTCTTGTTCCCTATGCAAGTTATTTATTTATTTATTTATTTATATACATACAATAAGATACATTGGGGTTGTGAGCGTACATACCAATGTATAGAGAGATTGAGGGTATAGCACCATTGTTTTAATAAATTATTGGTGGTCTTATATTCTTGCAAAGTCATTAACACTCATACCCAAAGCCTCCTTAAATTACATTAGGTGAAGAAATGTAGTATATTTGCTTACTATAATGTTGGTGCTGAATATGGAACTTAGGGATAAATGACTATATAACAGATATAAGCTCATTTTATAACTAAATTAGGCCAAAATTGGTGTTGAGTGATGGCGATGATGGCGGACGATACGTTATGGGCGACGGTCTTGCTTCTTGCAGGTCGGCGTTCAATCCCCCGACCGTCCAAGTGGGTTTAGCACGATTTCTTCCCCCGACAAGATGAGTGGCGATGCCCAATAAACTCGCCCCTCGGGGCAAAATTTAAAAAAAATTTCCCCTGTCGCATCCCAAATCCGTATCCTGACCCCCTTATAAGTGCTATATAGGTGCAATGATTTAACGCTTTTCCCTGATAATTCCCTCTCGCCCAAAACCTATTTTAGTCTCGTCATAAATTGAGCCAATTTTAGAATAAAACTGTATTTTCAGGGTCTTCATTCAGCATCAAGATTATAGCAAACAAATGTGTGTTCTTACAGAAGTTAAAGGGGCTTTTGGTAACTGGGTAATTTTGAAATGACTTTAAATGGCAGCAAAAAAGGATTTTAAAGGGCTCTGTCACTGGTTTACATAGGTTTTCAGTGATTTTGAATCTTTAGATTTGGTTTACTATAATTTATGCCACATCCATCGTTAGTATACTTTGTGTTCGTGTACAGGATCCTAATCTAGTATTAAACGGAGCAATTTACACTCGTGAACTAGTTACAATGGTTTTCATCGACTCGGTGGAGGTTCTCGGGTTTGATCCCCGAGTGGGAAAGACGGTTGGACACGTTTCCTTTTGCCTGATGCCGCTGTTCATCTATCTGTAAATGGGTACCCAGGAGTTAACAGTTATGGGAACTTGCTTAACCTAACCTAGCTCAACCCAATGTAACCTACCCAGCTGAGTCCAATACATCCTAACCTAAGCTAATACAGCCTAGCATAACAATATTTACGCTTTTAACAAACAAAACGAGCTTCGTCTAATTGTCTCGTGTCAGAAACAACCAATCCCCAGTAGAACAAGTTTTAAGAACATTTCAATTTCAATTTCAAGAACATGAGACTCGGGGAAAACTGCAAAAGGCCTATTGGCCCATATTTGGCAGCTCCTATTGTACAGCTCTTAGTCCTTGACAAGAGGAAATGTTTGCCAAATAGATGAATCTTCTTCCCTACTTGGATCAATCAAAGAGTTGTTAGTTGGTTTTTATGTATTAGTCCTGTGTATGTGGTTTATAAACTTGGTAGAAATGCAGAAGGTTATAGGGCTATTTTATGATGTATCATGTTGTTACACACACTGAAAAATAGTGTTGACAAAAAGTTATCTGACAGTTTTAAGAATTATTTAATCTTGTGTTGATGTTTCCAAACCCCTCAGCACACTTCATTTTCCAGGATGGTCGTTTTGAACGAGCGTATGCCTGGGCAAGAGCTATCTTCTAACAAAAATAAAAACACAACTGGTGGTGTCACCTCTTGTTTGTCCATGATGAATAAGTTCTACATAGTGTTTTATGGGTAAGTCAAAGCATTAAAAGTTACACAATTTCACGTTACTGTTGATCAGACATTTCAGAATAAAAAATAAAGGCATAGGATATGATACCTGCTTGATAAGGTTCTGAGAGTTGTTCTACTCCCCAAGGCCAGGCTTGACTTGTGTTGTGACTTATGCTTTAAAAACTTTAGTTTTTACACATATGTAGGTGAGCAGGAAGTGTGTTAATGCAGCCCTGATTGTTAACAACAAAGGTAAAGTAGGTGGGCAGAATGTAGCTTACTCCTCAACTGAAAAGTACACACATTAAAAAGTTTGACTTGTGGGATTGTTTAGTAGTGACTGATCTTTCAGGAACTGGTGACTATAAACATACAGGTTGGACAACTAGAAGGTTAAACTTTAATCATGGTATTACAGTAGGAAGCTGATTGTTTCTCATGTTTTGTAATTTTGATAAAAAAAAAGTATGCCATGATCTGTTATGTTTTAATTTTTTTTTAAGTAACATTTCTAAATCTATACCCTGTATTAATAATTGTCTTGAGACAATTTAGTAACTAGTAATTTGTTGGAAAAGATAGTGTATAGAAAAGAATTTGTTAAATTGTTGATGAGATTTGTGAATTGCATCTTTTTTTTTATTAAATACTGTAATATATTCAGCAATTTGTATCATTGAAGAGGTAAAATTCATGCCATTCAGCTGCTCTAATGTCCTGTCTTAGAACACTGAACATTTTCTTCCTTGTTAATCCAGTTGTTTTGAAACTCAGAACTGCCCAAGCAAAGGTTTGAGAATTTTTATGGAATTGATCTCTGATCATTTCTGAGCTAGATAGAATTTCTAATGTGGCTTCCTAAGCATAATGTGTATTCTTGGAGGGATATTTGAAAGACTGCAGGATTGTCACTCCTGACTTTTAATATGCTCTTAGTACATTGGAATCTTTCTTGGAGTTTTCAAATAATAAAGCTTAGAAAGAAACTTTATATTGGCTAAGCCTAATTTTTCAAATTTGTTATGCTATTTTTTGGTTTGGTTTCCAAAATTGACTTTCTAAATCAGATGTAGGATCTTTGTTGTAGTACTGAGGAGTTAACACATGACAATAAATTAACGACTAACAACCGATGTGGCCCATAACTGGCACAATGCAACCATAAGAGCTAGTGTCGATTAATATTAAATCTTGCTCATTGGTTGCCACAATGTTACTGGTCATACAAGATGACTAGGAGCCTGTCCTTGGCCATTATTAGTCATGTTGTGCAGTAATTAATCTAAAATATGACACCTTTATAACAGTATATTTGTTTATACACAAGGAAATTAATATAGTGTTATATTAATGAAACAATCCTTAGAGCAGAGTGGGATTGAACCAGCATTTTGGTGAACACCAGATATGCCATACCCCAGGGGCTAACAGATTCCTTAGAGAACAGTGTTCTGGGTTGAATAGCTTTTGTAGCATGTTGTGGCTCGGATATGGCACACGTCTGGTATTCATGAAGATACTGGTTCAATCCCCACTCTTCTCTAGTGATTTTCTCAATTTTTTTATACTAGTGAAACTCCTTTTTAAAATAGTCATGCACATGTATCTGGCTGTTAACTTGAACAAAGGTGGCTGGATTTCTTGGTGGCTGAAACTTTGGCCATCATTATTTTATTTTGTTGCAAGTATTGCATCTATACTCAATTATGGTGTCATTTTGTAGTTTATCTCTTTCAGTTTATACAATGGTTCTGAAATTATTTCTAAACATATTTAGAATGGTTGTACTCTTTGAAGAAAGTGACCAAGGGATAGATTTTAACCTTTGTCAGATATATCAAGCCTCTCCTCAGGCTGGGCTCGGGAAGTAGAATTCCCAAAACCCTCTCTAGGTATGCTTCTGGTATAGACTAAAATTTCCTGTTTAGTGTTTCTGAGAGCTATAGGGTGATTCATGATGTGTCATGTTGTTACACACACTGAAAAAAAGTGTTGATAAAAATTTATCTGATAGTTTAAAGAATTAATTATTTTTATGCAGATGTTTCCAAACCCCTAATCACTGTCCTTTTCCAGAATGGTGATTTTGAACAAGATTTTGCCTGGCCAAGAACAATCTTCTGGCCAGAATGAAAACACAACTAGAGGTGTCACATGATGCCCAGGATGAAAACATTCTTGTATTTTGGGTAGGTCAAGGTATTGTTAATAAAATTGTTTACATAGACAAGTTCCTAATAGACATTACTCTATTAGAAAAAAAAAGAGCAATAAAGTTAATATTTGTATTAGAAACTAAATTTTAACACCTTTTATTAGTGATTTTGTTTTCTGCTCAAACATATATTGTAACAATTAGCCCATAGTTATGAATGTTGTGTAAATATAATTTATAAGATTGGATATTCAGATAAATATTGAATCATTTAAGACCATCTTGATAGACACCCCCCCCCACAAACTTCTAAACTTCCACAGTAATATATT
Source organism: Procambarus clarkii (assembly GCF_040958095.1). NCBI lineage: Eukaryota > Metazoa > Arthropoda > Malacostraca > Decapoda > Cambaridae > Procambarus > Procambarus clarkii. Next base: position 345,935 of record NC_091178.1, read on the forward strand.
TGAAATGTGCAATTGACACTAAATAGAAGGAAAGGGAAACAAATTTGTTACAAATCAAATATCTTTCAGAAGAAAATACCAATCAGTCAACGGAAAGTTTTCAAAACTTCTTGGACATTGGTAAGAGTTGTAAAAGTTATTACCTACTTTTGACTATAAAAGTTAAATAATATAATCTGCGAATTTTTTTTTTAAAGTGCCACCTGAGAAAGGATGGTTGTACATAATCCTTAACTGTAGCAGCCATTATGTAAGGCACCTCTATGCCTGTGTACACACTAAAAAAAAAAATCAAATTATAGATATTGTAAATTTGTGTTTTAGTTTAGCTGTGATGAGTTGTTTAGTTTAGCTGTGATGAGTTGTAAAGTTGGCCAGTTTTGGTACCTTGAGCAAGGTAGCCTTCTGTGGTATTGTGGCAATGAGCCATGCAGTAATTTAAAAAAAAAAAAAAAAAAAAAAATTGTTCCATGATGTTTTATGTTGTTACACACACTGAAAAAATGTGTTGATAAAAACTCTTCTGATTTATAATTTTTAAACAATAATTTCATACAAATATTTCAAAATATATGAGCATTTTTTTTTATCTTTTCCAGAAGTCATTTAAAGCAGCAGCAGGTAAGCCCCCGTCTTCTGGCCAGAATTAAAACTACACAAGTGATTGCAAGGTATTTCTGGAGGATGAATGTTTTATTTTTTTTTTCCCATGTACCATTACTAAATAAGCAATTTTAACAAATACATATATCTTGACAAATGTCCAACAATTCTTTGTTATGCACATATGATCTTAAGCCCCAATTCCTAACTGGTAAGTCGAGACCCTCTTAACGAGGGGGTATTTCGAGAATTGGAAAATAGTGCCATTCTTCAAAAGGTTCGGAACCACTGATTTACAGTATTGGTTCCCGACCAATCATGGCCCCCAACATAAATAGCAATCTCAATAAGAGATGGCAGAGTACAGTGAAAAATGGTGAATCACTGAGAGCTAGCCAGCTCTCAGGGTTCACAAGGTTTTGTAGAACCCTGAGAACCCTTCTTTTGTAGAAGCAAGATGGCAAGTTGAAAATTACGTAGTGGCTAAAGCTTGTACTCGAAACTACTGGAGATTAAGGGAGCTCCATAGGCAACCACTCTTGAGTGATCTTTGTCAAGGGATAAGAATAATTAAGTGGTAAAGAAATACGAGGCAGCAGAGGTACTATGCAATCCAGTAACTAGATTAGAACGTATCATTAGGAAATGAACCCCTAAAAGGTTGCAAATAGACATTTGGCCTTGAACAAGGTGACATTGATGTGTATCTTTTCTAAAATACTTGAGTAAATATGCATAGGATTGTTGAATATCCTGTTCAGGAACATTAGTCAGCAATATAATTAATGATAATTATTACATAAACATTAATTTCTTCTTAGAACAGTTTTGTTCTTTCCACGTACAGTATAAGTCAACATTGTTTAACTACAGTAATTCATATATTTGAGAATTCTCTAAGCTGAAAGCTTGACAAAGTAACTAACAGGCATGGAAGAAAATGCAGAATAGAACCAGTGAAGAGCAGAGGTGCCATAGGAACAATCGGAGAACACTGTATAAACATCAGAGGTCCGCGGTTGTTCAACGTCCTCCCATCAAGCATAAGAAATATTGCCGGAACAACCGTGGACATCTTGGAGGAATAAATCTAGTTTCCTCTTGAAGGAGTGCCGGACCAACTGGGCTGTGGTGGGTATGTGGGCCTGCGGGCCGCTCCAAGCAACAGCCTAGTGGACCAAACTCTCACAAGCCTGAGGCCGGGCTTGGGGAGAACAACTACTCCCAGAACCCCATCAACCAGGTATCAACCAGGCCACAAGTGTTTCTAACATAATGGTCATAAACGCAAGCAATAACCCTACTTGCCTAAGAATTTTGTGCATTTTTATTCACAAGAAATGTAACTTGTTTTCATCCCTATTCATTTGCCCCATTTTTTATGCACCTCTTAATAAGAAATTAATGTTCATGTAATAATTACCATGAATTATATTGCTGACTAATGTTCTGAACAGGATGTTCAACAATCCTATGCATATTTACTAAAATATTTTAGAAAAAGACGCACATCAGTGTCATTTATTTAAAGGGCCAAATGTCTATTTGCAACCTTTTAGGAGTTTATTTGCTAATGATATATTCTAATCTAGTTATTGGATTGCAACTGTTAAAGAAAATTAGACATACAAAATGAGGCACCACCACTCACAGAATATAAATACAAAATTCCCATGTGCTTACTAGTTGTATTTATATTAAGTCGAACATTTATAGTCTGATAGTTATTCTAACAGTATTTTTTAATTATAAAAATGCCGGGCCATAAGTGTATAAGACAAATAACATAGAGGAAATACAACCAATATTGCTTTTGGGATACCCTATCGACTTCCCCCTGGATCCAGTACTAGTACACAAGCAAATCCTGAATGCGGAACGATGCCGCACAAAAGTAGACAAGGCAGCGACACGTCAGGTTCTGGTGACCGTCATGGGACATGTGCCAGAAACATTCAATCTTGGAAATTGGGGAACATACCGACAGAGACCATACGTCCCAGAACCCCTGCGCTGCTTCAGGTGTCAGAAATACGGCTACCATCAATCACACTGCACCGGACAGGAGAGATGCGGAGTGTACAGCCTGAGACATCCAACCAAAGACTGTATAGCCAAGCACAAGACAAACCAGACCACAACAGCCAAATGTCCAAATTGTGGAGGCAAACATCATGCCTGGAGCACAACCTGCTCTGCACGGAAAGAAAATATGCAGACAGCTCAGGCCAGGATAAACACACACACCAGCACCACATACACCAACACCAACGTCTGGAACACTCGTGCACAGCCACAACAGACACTCACTATCACAGAGCAAAATTTCCCGAATCTATTAATTTCAAATCAGAAAACACACAAAAGTGCTGCAGAAATACAGCAAATGCAAAAGAGCAAAAAACAATACTTTCGGAATCAACACAACAGATATACAGTTTTACCACCGAGGTCCAGCTGAAAAACATCGTGAAGATCAGGGCAGAGACCATTATCAATTGCCTACATATGACGCAGAACGCCTCACAGCGACAGACTCAAGAAATCACTTGTGTGATAATGGACAAGATCGTGCAGCAGACCACAGTTACACAAGAAATAGACAGTCTGAGACAAGACGGAGCACAAGAGGACAAACATCGCAACATGGATATACAGACTACCAACAACAGTCGGGTAGTCAACAACTACCCGACTAATCGACAAGATCAACAGAATTTTACAACACAAGAGACAGACAACAACAGCCAATGCAGTCTGATATGCAACAACACCAACAAAGACGTATTGAACAGCAGAGATGCACAGGTTCCAACAACACAAGAAACGGCCACGAGCAATCAATGCAGTCCGACATGCAGCAATACCAACAACAAAGTGATGGACCACAGTTATGCACAGATTCTGACAATGCCGGGGATGACCACGAGCAATCAGTGCAGTCCGATTTGCAGCGACACGACTTGCGAGGCGGAGAATATAGAGGTCGATCCCGAAGAGGAGTTCTACTAGAACAGGCAACACCAACGTAAACGGTCGTCTGGCCATTACGAATACTGCAGTGGAACATACAAGGTCTTGGAAATAAAAACCACACCCTTCTGCAAGCTGCTATCAATACGAAATCAGATATAAATTTATTTTATAAGAAACTCTTTTTCCCAGCCACGAAAACCTTCAGATTAGCTGGATATCAGCACTATGTTATACCGTATGAGCAGGGGAGACAAAGAGGGTTAATGACCCTAGTCAGGAACACTATATCCAGCAAGGAAAACAGATCCAGTTTCATGTGGGGATGGAGTAGAGGTATTAGCAGTAACAGTGAATATGGCTAATATTAAGCTCCTCATATACAACGTTTACAAGCCCCCTAGACGTAACCTAGAAGCAGAGGCAGTTCTTGCCTTAGCCACGCAGGAAAATGTAATTATTGCTGGAGATTTTAATGCTCATCATCAAGAGTTAGGTGCGACTGGGCCAGCCAATGCAGATGGGCGCCATTTAGCTGCAGCTCTGCGAGAAGTACCTGAAATTACACTTCTCAACACTTGGAACCCACTCACATTCTTGGAGGTTCCCTTGATCTTACATTAATCTCAACAGCACTCAAGCATCAGGCGAAGTGGGAAGTAGATCTGGTAATCACCAGTGACCACTATGCTACTGTCATAACACTAAACATAGAACGACCTCCTACACCACCTGCGCAGCCTCGGTGGAATTTAAGAAAGGCCAATTGGAATATATACCAAGAAGAACTTGAAAAATGGTATGCAATATACACGCCACCTGAGGATTTGAACATACACGAGACCAATCTGCAGGAAGCCATTGCAGCTGCTGCAAACAAAGCTATTCCAATCATTATCACAGGAAACAAAAAACGAAAGAACTATTGGTTCTATAGTAATGAAGTTAAAGAACAGAACCACAGAGTCAACATCTTCAGAAAACATCTAAAGAGAAACCCCACACCAGAAGGAAGAACTCTGCTAAGAGCGGTGATATCTGAAGCAAGACGAGTTTCTAGAGAGGTAAAGGAGGCAAGATGAACATAGTAGTCTTGGCAAGATATGGGATCGGATTAAAACTATATCAGGTCGACCAGCCCGACCACAGGCATGTATTCAACCATTGCAGGAGGCTGAGAGACTTGCTCTCCAATTTGCAGAAAGAACAGCTTCATATCAGCTTCCTGCAGTGGTCGGAAGGCAGCAAGAACAATTAAAACAAGAGAGGTTGACAGTCATTCATGAGAGCATAGCTATAAATGACGAATGTGACTGTCCCTTCACCAAACAAGAACTAGTCAGAGCCAAAAAAGATGGTAAGGACACTGCACCAGGTGCTGATAACATTACATACTCAATGATCGCACATGCAGGTCCTGCTGGAGAACAAGGAATATTGGACGTTATCAATGCATCTTGGCAGCAAGGCAAACTACCGACCTCTTGGAAGAAAGCAGACATCATACCCATTCCTAAGCCGAAAGAACCTGGCAATTACAGACCCATTTCATTAACATCGTGCATTAGTAAAACTGCAGTGCGGATGGTCTTAAATAGGCTACTGTAGAAGACTGGAGACCTGCATAAACACATTTTTGGCTTCACTAGAAGCCAAAAATGTTGGCTTCTAGTGAAAATGTTTTGTGTTGCTAGAGGAGTAGGTACTGCCAACTATAGCAACATTACTAGGAACAGTTAACTCAGGTCCAGCTATAGTGATCTTCCTTGAGCTAGAAACAACATTCGAACTTGCAAGCCCGCAAGCAATTTTACACACCTTAGTTAAAAAAGGTGTAAAGGGAAATATGCTAGCAAGGAGTCAAGATTACCTACGTCACAGGTATGCCAGAGTAAAGTTGCAAGGACATGTGTCAGACTACCACTTGCATGAGAATAGGACTCCACAAGGAGGAGTCCTCAGTCCTAGTCTCTTTAACATCCTTATGGAAAACCTTGTTACCATGACATTTACAGAAGGGGTTAAATTGCTAAGCTATGCTGATGGTATAGCATTAGTCATTACAGGTCCTTCACTTCTAAATAAAGCACAAGGTGCATTAGATAAAGTAACATCTGAATGCAGCGTTTTAGGGCTAAAAATATCTGCACATAAGTCTAAGGCAATGAGACTAGGCAGCAACACTCCAGACAGGCACCTACGAATTCAAGACATTAACCTTCAGTCGGTTATACAATAACAATATCTCGGAGTGTGGATAGATTTTAAAATGACATTCAACAAGCAAATTCAATATCTGAAGGAGAAAGCAAAATCACGACTAAATATAATGAGGGCAATCACAGGGCCCCGTCTAGGAGCGGGACACAAAGTGTTAAGAATGTTTTACATACACGCCGTTCGTTCCCTAGTTGATTATGCAGCGCCTGCCTTACTCACTATTTCTCCTGGTCAGTGGGCAAACGTTGAGGTTATTCAAAACGATGCATTGCAAATCATAACAGGAGCTCCCAGATGGACTAAAATACTGAACCTAAGACTACAAACCAAGCTAACGTCGATTTAAATAAGGGTAAAAGGGATTGCTGCATGCATGCTGACCAAGATATTGACTAGACCTAGAATCAGTTCACTTAAAGATATAATCACTGGAGCACTAACTCTGGACAGAAGAGCCTCCAATAGCAACAGGTGGACCCATTGTGCGATAAACACCATCAATACATTCGATATAACAAACACAGTCACTGAGAAGGGTGTCGACGAAGTACATGCAGACTTTGTTATGCAAGCCGCTTGGGAATCTCCTCCAGCAGACTTTAAGATTATGGTTATTGAAGGAAAAAAGAACCAGACAAATCCTCATCTGCTACGTAACATTGCACAGATGCATATAGGAGCAAACTTGGCATCCGACAGCTTCACTTCACAAATGAATCAGTAGACCAGCAGGGACAAGAAACCGGAGCTGCAGTTAAAGCAGGAAACTTTGTAAATAGTTGCAGGCTCTCAAATGGGTGTTCGACTTTTCAAACAGAGATGCTAGCCATTCAAAAGGCTTTGGAACATGCTCTTGCTGAACACCGACAACATGTTATCATACATACAGATTCGAGAACTGCTATTGAAACATTGCAACAAGAACACATATGTGATAACATACATCTGATCACAAATGTCATATCATTAATGCAAACACTCAAACGACAAGTCCGACGGGTACTTATCAACTGGGTGCCAAGTCATGTGGGAATAATAGGAAATGACATTGCAGACGAAGCTGCAAAGCTTGCAACTAAGAGAAGAAATGTAGACATTTACATACCACAGAGTCTATCACAGATTAAGAAAGTAATTAGAAACAGAGCAATGCAAAAGATGTACAGTGACCACAACACAGCAGTTGCAACATCAGGATCTGTGGGTTGGTACAAGAATTCACCAACTACGAACCATTTAGTTTTATGAAAGGGAACAGTAGAGCAACAGAAGTACACTTATATCGCATCAGGCTTGGATACCCATGTGCATGGGAAATAGGCTTACAGGTTCCGGAAGATGAGAGGAAATGTCAACACTGTGGAGAAATGCCCGACAGACCACTGGAATATTATCTAACACAATCCAACCCGTTCTCGCACTTTTTTTAAGTCAATATTGACTTATTGAATAAGTGCATATGTGACATACTAATTTATTGTGAATATTTTAGTTTACCTTGAAAAGGTTCATAGAAAACACCGACCTTACCTAACCTTCTTAGTATGTTATGATAAGCATCTTATTGCTTCGTAATTATAATTATTACTTAACCTATTATAGGTATAGGTTAAGTAATAATTGTATATTACTTAACCTATACCTATTATAGGTACAGGTTAAGTAATAATTGTATATTACTTAACCTATACCTATTATAGGTATAGGTTAAGTAATAATTGTAATTACGAAGCAATAAGATGCTTATCTTAACATACTAAGAAGGTTAGGTAAGGTCGGTGTTTTCTATGAAACTTTTCAAGGTAAACAAAATTATTAAAACTTGCTTCATAATTATAATTATTATTTAACCTATTATAGGTATAGGTTAAGTAATAATTGTAATTACGAAGCAATAAGATGCTTATCTTAACATACTAAGGTTAGGTAAGGTCGGTGTTTTCTATGAAGCTTTTCAAGGTAAACTAAATTATTCACAATAAATTAGTATGTCACATATGAACGTATTTAATAAGTCAATATTGTGTAACACGGGTTAGGGTTCCTCTCTCTTTACTTCCTTCTTTCTACTCCCTCTACCCGTATTCTTACTTTTATTTCTAAACCAAGGGACTCCAAAACTTTTAACAAAGCCAACTCCACGCCACGTGGTCCTAAGACGATTGACCGACTTAGGATTCTACACCCAGTATGACGTGACCTAAGCTCTGAACAAAACCCTAGAGTCACCTCTGCTGCCACCACCAGACCAGTAATACAAGAGCAATGATCGAGGTCTGGATCGATCACGCTAATTAATCAACCTAGGGGCTTGATCCCCACTATAAACGATGACCTTGAGTGTGGAATAAATTACACGGTAATGATAATTCCGATTCGATGTTAGAATCGGCGCCCAATGCAACTCTGCCTCGTGTGGACCACGTGACCAGGACAAGTATACACATAAAACACATGGAAACAATAAAATGCAAATTAATAACAAATTTAATTTATTAAACGAAAACTAAAACAAAATCTAAATATGTTCACTCCCTATCAATTTAACACTCCCTACTTGACCTGAGTGGCAAATGAGACTATTTCTATACTTAACAATAGCAACTATACCTTGGGCGACCACAGTTCTAGGTGTTGGGCCTGTTCTTGGGGAGAGGTAAGATGTTTGACCTCTCCTAGCTGCTTCCGTGACCACACTGATTTGTCCTCGTCTGGCCTAGCCCAGACTAGAACCTTGTATCCTTCCGCCTAGTCAGTCAAAGTTCTACCAAGTTACTAGCCAGGTTTAAGTTATAACAATTAACCTCTGTTGTACTTAATTGATCCAGACTGGTTGAATTATTTTACTGAATTAAATTACACAAGCCTCTAACGGCAGAGCTGTTCCCGATCACAAAGATGGTTATTAAAACTTTGAGAAATATTAGACCTGTCAACCCCTGATGACCTATGACCGCCGGTCACTCCGCCTCAAAAGTTAGATCTGATTCGTGACGTCACTGATGGTGACTTAAACTCAATAATTAGAATACTCTTGATATTGTATCCAGTACTATTATACAATACAATTTTAATGCAAAATGAATAAAGGCTAATTTTCTCTAATTTACTGAATACTATAGGATGGTTCATTATACGCAGTTATGAACAACGCGTCGGTTATTTCCACCGCGAATCCCCCTGGGGGTCAGGTCACCATGCGGCTCAGCTTCCCATTCTCTTTTGTCGATAATCTCTCTTTACTTCCTTCTTTCTACTCCCTCTACCCGTATTCTTACTTTTATTTCTAAACCAAGGGACTCCAAAACTTTTAACAAAGCCAACTCCACGCCACGTGGTCCTAAGACGATTGACCGACTTAGGATTCTACACCCAGTATGACGTGACCTAAGCTCTGAACAAAACCCTAGAGTCACCTCTGCTGCCACCACCAGACCAGTAATACAAGAGCAATGATCGAGGTCTGGATCGATCACGCTAATTAATCAACCTAGGGGCTTGATCCCCACTATAAACGATGACCTTGAGTGTGGAATAAATTACACGGTAATGATAATTCCGATTCGATGTTAGAATCGGCGCCCAATGCAACTCTGCCTCGTGTGGACCACGTGACCAGGACAAGTATACACATAAAACACATGGAAACAATAAAATGCAAATTAATAACAAATTTAATTTATTAAACGAAAACTAAAACAAAATCTAAATATGTTCACTCCCTATCAATTTAACACTCCCTACTTGACCTGAGTGGCAAATGAGACTATTTCTATACTTAACAATAGCAACTATACCTTGGGCGACCACAGTTCTAGGTGTTGGGCCTGTTCTTGGGGAGAGGTAAGATGTTTGACCTCTCCTAGCTGCTTCCGTGACCACACTGATTTGTCCTCGTCTGGCCTAGCCCAGACTAGAACCTTGTATCCTTCCGCCTAGTCAGTCAAAGTTCTACCAAGTTACTAGCCAGGTTTAAGTTATAACAATTAACCTCTGTTGTACTTAATTGATCCAGACTGGTTGAATTATTTTACTGAATTAAATTACACAAGCCTCTAACGGCAGAGCTGTTCCCGATCACAAAGATGGTTATTAAAACTTTGAGAAATATTAGACCTGTCAACCCCTGATGACCTATGACCGCCGGTCACTCCGCCTCAAAAGTTAGATCTGATTCGTGACGTCACTGATGGTGACTTAAACTCAATAATTAGAATACTCTTGATATTGTATCCAGTACTATTATACAATACAATTTTAATGCAAAATGAATAAAGGCTAATTTTCTCTAATTTACTGAATACTATAGGATGGTTCATTATACGCAGTTATGAACAACGCGTCGGTTATTTCCACCGCGAATCCCCCTGGGGGTCAGGTCACCATGCGGCTCAGCTTCCCATTCTCTTTTGTCGATAAACCACTCTGGATAATTCTTACAACAGCCTAGTTTGTTACAATTGACTATAAGAAAGTGCGAGAACGGGTTGCACAGTCACAGTTACAAACCCATTAAGATTTCAACTTAGATTCAACAGAGCAGAAGAAGTTGCTAAACACATATGGCAAAATCTTACTTAAGCGACCATACGAGTCATAAATACTCATACTCCGCCCAAGTAAAACAGAAACAAGCAACACTTAGTGGGCCAGCCAGAGGCTTAGGGCCCGCGCAGGAATATCCCTGCAAAAAAAAAAATGTGTCTACAGTACAGACTGTCTCCATATCTATATCATATCTATATATCAGAATCATATCAGATTCATTATCTATTGGTCATATCTATATCATATCTATATATCAGAATCATATCAGATTCATTATCTATTGGTCATATCTACTGTATCTACATCACCATCCTGCATGACCATTGGCCAAGTACACTATTGGGGTTAATGCCTATATAATATTGTAGATGTGATCACAAGAATCTAGAAGCTTCCATATAATCAAAAAATATTGCTGGAACCAAAGTTATAGCTTCCAGTGATGTAATTTCAAAATCTTTAATAAAGAACAAAAGGTACTATCAAGTATTGTTAATAATATTTAAATCCACTAAGTAATTATCTTATGACATAACTTTATCACAATAATCAGTCTAAATAATGAAAATAATCATTGCCAGCAACTCCACTGTGGAGGGGACGACCAGCAAATGCCGGTGGGGCAGAAGCATCGGGTACCTGGTGGTCTAGTTTTTACATCCAGGCGTGTACTTGTATGTAGGGCCGGAGACTCTTTTTTTTTCAGCAAGTTATTTACACACAGATATTGATATCTTCAGTGATAGCTCTCTTAATATTGGGAGAGATTTTGAATCGTATTTAGAGAGGATTTCCTAGTACATATATTCAAAATCAAGAGCGTTGAGGTCCACCGGCTAGTGAGGCCCCACCACCACTTCATCTACCAAGTTAGACGCAACAACGTGTACTCCATATATGAGCAAGCAATTAAAATCCTTATAGCAACGCTGTGACATCTAAATCAGCATCATCAGCCTGCCATATTCATCATTAAAATATAGAGCCTTGTTTCAGCAAGAGAGACCCCATCTGGCTACTGTCAGATAGGCTCCGGTTCTCAATTTTAGGATAAGTTATTAATTATTTTAGAGCATAGACTGGCCAATTACCATGCTTTATTACATTAATACATCCATATATAAATTGAGAGTCGTTAGACAGCGAGGCAACGCCTCATCATCTAGTAAGTTCTGACTTAATCTTTTCAGTGAATGAGCCACCTATATTGCTGAATGTTCATATAATCAGAATACTCATATCTTGTGTATATAATTCTTTACTATAACTTAATCGTATATTTAATTGCCTTATTCATTACCTTAATTTATCAAGTTAGTTTCTTTTATTGCATATAATAATTTTTGTATGCAAATTTACATATATGTTGTGTAATTATACCTCGTGTGCAACAGCACATATTCCTAGTACTAGGCTAGAATATGTATTTAGTTCTGGTCCTAGATCATGAACCTTACCAGTGCTTGCAGTCATAGAGCCGTTTTATCATATCCATGTGAAAATTACATGTTAAATGTGTGGGTGTACCGGCAAGTATATTTTGTTCTGCAATTTATGAGCCAGCTCAGCCTTAAGGACCCGACCTGCTACAGTCCATTACCAGTATCAAGGTCACAGAGAAGTGGACTTACAATCCAGCATAGGAACCTTGCATGCAGCTAAGGGTTTTTGGTTTTGAATTTTATCAACAATTACAATATTATTTAATTTTAAATTCATTGTTCTAGTAACTGCATTTTTGTTATTATGTAATTCTCCTATTCATCAATAATCCTGGTATATTCTCCAACAACATCCACCCATAGAAACCCATATTAAAATTTTAGTCTTCTTCCTGTAGGTCTACCCGAAAGAAAGCTTTGCTTATGTCTGCTGTGAAGGCAAAACTGATTTACCTGAAATTTTAACAAGACATTGTGCAATTTTTGGGTTAACTTGAACCTGTCTGCAGACAGTCATTGAGACTGATAGCCTGTTTGTTTTCTCTGGCACTGCAGTTAAATACGTCTCTTAAGGGAGTTGTTAAAGATTGTTTGACACAGCATGATGTGGGAGGTAGTGACTTTCCTTGTTGTTATCCTCAGTCACTAACTCAAATAAAATTGTTAGCAAGTTGATGTGTTATGATTACAAGGTATGTTTCAATTGGTCAGTTTTTTTCCGAAGTTTAGCAATTTGTGCTTTAATCTGGTTATAAGCTAAATGATAATTAGTGGGTAAGGTCTTGTGGTTAATTTTCCATGGTAACCTTACCCAGTATTGACCATTGATATCAATACCCAGTATTGATACTGTTGATGAGCCCAAGTGTCATCTGGACTTGGTTGTACAGGAAGAATACCTATAAGTGTCAAAATCCCATAATTTATGAACCGGGGCATCACGACCATCCTCAGTCATGTGACCGAGAGTTAAGGGTGACTGGTCTCGGCCTAGTCACGCCACATCACCAAATTTACTTGGATTGGTTCTACAGGAGTAGGCTTCTTAAGACTCAATACTGGTCCAGTAAACAATTTAGCTCGTGATATATCGTGTGGTAGTAATCTGCACCTATAAGCATACCAATGTTGGTATGATTGGATTGGTATTGATCGGATTGGATTATTGGGTCTGCCAATTTAATTCCTTTCTCTCGAAGGAATGAGGCAGTCGCTCTGAGACCATTTACATGCAGGTCTGACGGAATTTCATTCACCACAATGGTGTTATGATCCCAGGTAGCCGAAAAACGAGTCTCCCCTTTGAGAATTATTCTATCAAGCCTGACCTGACTAGAAGGTCTAGGAAATATAGAGGTGATAACACAGAGGTAAAATAGTTGGTTGGATTTAATAAACAACTTGAGATTATGGGCAGTGAATAAGAAAATAGATAAATGACTGTTTAGGTGATGTGGATATTTGCTGGAGGCGTGAGGCTCGCTTCTGGAGGGCTTTGACCTTACTTGAGTGCCAGACATCGCAGGGGGAAGCTGTGCTCTGTTTGAGCTCCCGTCAGAAAGGACCCCTAGTGATATATCTCCAAGAGAGGAGAAGTGTGCAGACGTTCCAGCTGTGTAATCAAGCTGGGAACGTTGTGGTCTCAAGTCCTGGACGGCGAGGAGTGTTTATTAAGCCGCCCAGAGACATTATCGTGGGCCGTGGGAGTGCCCTGACCAGACACTATCAGAGGGAGGAGCGCCCTCGACTGGACAATCTGTGGTAAGCACGATTTTAAGCTAGTCTGTAGTGATTACTTGTAGTTGGCCGTGTGCCCAGCGACAATAGCAATGTTTATTGATAAGTTAGACATGTTTTGATAAGGCAGAAGGCCTAAAATAAGAGAGTGGAGAGGGAGGAACGTCCTGGAGGACGGAGCGACGTCCATCTCCTCTGAGCGCTGGCAGGTGACTGAGGGAGCCCAGCTCCTGACAGCGGAGGACCCTTCCAGAGTGCAGCCCGTCCTCCAAAAATGGGGTGGTAAATGTAAGAAGAGAAATAAGTGCAATTATGTACTATTCATAGCAGTTAGGAATTGTACTTATTTTCACTTAGTATTAAATCGTAGTCAAATATATTGTGAATATTTGAGTTTCCCCTGAAAAACTGAATAGAAAACCACAACCTCGCCTAACCGTCTTAATTTTTGAAGATAATAATTTTATTGCTTCTTAATTACAATTAGTACTTAACCTATAGCTATATTGATATTACAGTTTTATAAAACTAATAAAACAAAACTAAAATATATCAATAAATTGTAAAGTAACTTAGGATATTTTAAAATTTTGTATAAAATCTATATTTTTTAATAAACCTGGAAAAGACATTCCTGATATTTAAAACTTGTGTATTCAACATGAAATTGAAAACTTCATCCTAAAATTCTGAGTGTCTTAACAGAAAACGAGGAAAATTAAATCGGAGGAGGGAGTTGAGTAAAGGTAACAGCCCCATAAGTGCAATTATGCACTGTTTTGACAGTAAGAAAGTGTACTTATTACACTTAGTATTAAATCGTACTGTCAATTCGGAGGATAGGTTGCAGCGTGAGGACAGCCGGGCAAGGTGGAGCATGGACCAGCCCAAAACGGGGCAGTCCACTCTCACAGTAGGTAGAGAGCAGATAGATGTGGGAGGCAAACATATTGTGTGGTTATTTTTGTTTATGTGTTTAAGGGGAAACATTTTTATTGGAGTGTCAATGGGTTGCAGGTTTGTCTTTGGAGAAGAAGTTGCTGAGAACTTCGAAGCCAGCACAGAGGGAGTAGTTTATGAGACTCCAAGGTAGTGGAGGAGAGGACCTCGAGCTGTGAGGAGAAGCAGTGAAGAGGAGTGTCACGTGCTTCTGTAGAGGTGGTGAAGCACCATAGTTGTTCGAAGAAACTTCATGGTGTAGCAGCCTGGAGGAGCTGCAGAGGATCCTGGTAGTAAACCCGGAAGAACCTGAAGAGATCAGGGTAATGAACTTCCAGATGTGGAAGGGAAGTCTAAATGATTTACTTGTAGGAAGGTGATAGAGTGGTTGTCATTAGCGTGCAAGACGCAGTGAACGGTGAGTGGTAGTTTGCATTCTTGTGCCGAGGAGTGTTTATACTGAAGTATAGAGTTACAGTCGTAGGCTGGATTACCTACAGATGTATGTGCTCTAGGACTGATAGGGTGATCGATTGATCATTGTTGTGTATCAAGGAACATTTATACTAATATATATGTTATTGCATTCATATGCTGATTTTCCTTGTACATGTTTATAGATATATATTCTCTTGCTGATAGTACAACATTGTATTATAAGACTTGTCCTACTTGAGGAGGTTGGTAATATTAGGTGGTGAATCAGGAGATAGGATACCACTTGATAAGCTGATGATAGAGTTCTGATGGTGTTGGAGTGCAACCTGACTGAAATAGTATAGAGTGTAGGATTCATTATTATTATGTGTGTATGTATCGTGTATGTGCTTTGTCCAGTAAATGTATTCAAATTTGCAGGTGTTTGCCCTTGTCCTAGTGAGGCTTCCCAGGAAGTAGTAAAGGAGAGAGAAAAAGAACGAAGAACCACTGTTGTGGACAGAGTAGGGTAGAAAACTAATAAGTCAAAGGGGATTGAGGAGATCATATCACCTAAGGAGAGAGTGGGGAGTCACAGCGGCTCGAGTGGGTGTGTGCACATGACAATGAGGCTAAGTATTGGAGCCGCATCCCCTAAACGTGTGACATTGAGCCCCTCTTCAAGAGCCAGAAGCGCCTAAGGTGATCTCCTAGTAAAGTATAAGCACTCTACTGAGTTGTGGGTTGGGTTGTCCATAAAGAAGGATCAACAACACGACAACACCACCAACCCACAATCTACAATAATGGCTTGTACTGGGCGGATATAACCACTCAAACAATTAAGAGGTTGTACCACCTGGAAGGTTTGAGGTACTGTGTTGGTCAGGAACCCTGATATGTTTAATTTGACCTGTGATACAGGTTTAAGTTGAAGATCTTCTGCGACTTGTTTTGTCACAAAAGTCTTCTGAGAGCTTTGATCAAACAACCCACAGGTATGGATCTTAGCTCTATTGTTAATTAAGATCAGTTGAGCAGTGGGGAGAGATGCAGCTGTGCTGGATTTAGTAGCTAGGACATTAATATCCTGATGTATTTTACAGTATTGCTTTGTGGTGGAAGTTTTGTCTTCCTATGGATGAGAAGACTTGTTGTTGGTGTCTCTAAACAATGCATGGTGATGATGACCCTGTTAATTGGATAGCACTGGATTTGGTGGTATGTGCCTTCAGGCACCACAATCTCTCTGTAGCTCTTCTAGTTGTTTTACACAAGTGGTACGATCAGGATATGTCGAACATTTGTAAATGGAGTGTTCTCCTTGGCAGAATAAACATTTCTGTAAGCCTGCAGCACCTTTGGGTTCACCGCCTTGGCGGCCTCTGTGACTTTTGGTTTTGAAGGAGACATTGTGTAAGTACCCACACTGCTAGGCTTTCACTTAAAAGTGGGAGTGGTTTGTTTTGATTTGTTTATAGGAATTTGAATCCTTTTTATATTTATTGGTGAGTGCACTGTTTCTCAAGGCTTTCATTGTTTTAAATTCACTATATGTACGTTGTCGATTCACAACAGTACATAAGCCTTCAGAAATGTCCTCTATTGACAGAATGCTTTTATGATAATGAGTGCACAATTTGTCTAATATTTTACTATGTAATTTATGTTGTATAATGACTTTGAGAAGTCCCTCAGCACTAGTTATGTCAAATTTAATGTATAGGTTAAGCTGACGGCTTTAAGTAACGATTACTGCTCCAGTCTGAAAGCTTGGAGTGAATCAGTTGTTTGTGTTGTCGGTAGTAAGTCTAGTAATTTGTTGACTAATATGTACAATAACTCTCTCCTTGTCAGCATAATTATCCATGAGGAGCTGAACTGAGAGATCAGAGCCATTGCTGGTTAGGCCTATTAGCTACAACTGTTGCAGCTTCACCCTCAAGATGAGCTTGTAGGTATGAAAATTTGGTAGCTTTAGGAATTTATGGTTTAGAGTCTGCCAGGTTAACGAATTTGTTCTAGACGTTGTCCCAGTTTTCATCCTCTAGTCCAGAGAATGTGGGCAGAGTCGTACTTCTGGTTGTGTTAGTTTAGTTAATTTATTATGCACCCCATACCCATTCTGTGGGCTGTAGTGGAAAGGGTTACAGAGGCACATAATGGGCTCACGGACTGAACCCCACAATTCATTTAGCTAAGCTAGTTACAAAATTCAACACACATCGTCCCAGCAACAATGGGTTTGAGACCGAAAACAAGTACAGTTTCTAATTTAAGCAACTGACATATGTGGAGAGTTAGTGTCACAATTGATATGTTTATCCTGCACACCGCCCCCCATCCAGTGGGCAGCGGTGGATAGGTTACAATCACCTAGTTACTACCTATAGTTAGTAAACTGGGGATATTTGGCCAAGACTTCTGACAGCAGATCATTTTGAATTAAATATTTTCACATCTCCTGGACATTTGTTATAGAATTGTCTCTAAATTCACTTATCTTTTCGCACTCCATCACGGAGGGTGTGCAAATTAATTTTGTTGACACAGTTTACATTTGGTCAGGTCTACATTAGCAGATAATGAAAATTCCCAGAGATACTTGTAACCGAGTCTAAGCCGAGCAGAAGTAATATCTAGAGGTCTGCTAATTTTATTGGATGATCTGTAACATAAAAATTCTAATTTCAAACTCCAAATATATGCAATGAGCCAGAATTCGGCTCAAAAATAACGCTCAAGAGTCTGATTTCTGATATTTCCGATATTTTGAAAACTGCAGGGAAGATTTGGGCAAAATCTGACCAATCGCTATTTTCATTATGTGGCATATTTTCTGTATAAAAAGTCGTAATTTAAAACTCCAAGTATGTGCAATCAGACAGAATTCGAGTAAAAAATAACACTCAAGCGTCATATTTTCGATATCCCCGATATTTTGAAAACTTCAGGTCAATTTTGGCAAAACCTGATCAATCTTCGTTTTAAATCATTTGCATATTTTTGGTATAAAAAGACGTAATATAAAACTCCAAACATGTGCAATCATCCTGAATTCCACCCAAAAATGATGCTCAAGAGTCAAGACTCAGGCATCAGACCCCCCGCCTGATGGCTAAG
Source organism: Procambarus clarkii (assembly GCF_040958095.1). Lineage (NCBI taxonomy): Eukaryota > Metazoa > Arthropoda > Malacostraca > Decapoda > Cambaridae > Procambarus > Procambarus clarkii. Next base: position 363,937 of record NC_091178.1, read on the forward strand.
TGGACAGCCCTCGGGGTTCGTAGTCCTAAGGTGGAGGCGGAAAGAAATGGGCAGAGTTTCTTTCATCCTGATGCATCTGTTCACTTAGCAGTAAATTAAATACCTGGGAGTTAGACAGCTGCTACGGGCTGCTTCCTGGAGATGTGTGTATGTGTATGTGTGTGTGTGAAAATTAGGATTAAGGAATTGCCCAAAACGTTATGTGTTATGTATATATAAATAAATTAATATATAAATGTATACAATAGACATCGTATTTTGAAAACTGCAAGTGGGTTTCGGCAAAATCTGATCAATCGCCGTTTTCACTAATTTGCATATTTTCGGTATAAAAAGTTGCGATTTCAAACATCCAGAATTTTGCTAAGGAATAACACTCAACAGTCATATTACCAATAGGCTTCGTATTTTGAAAACTGCATGTGGATTTTAGTAAAATGTGACAGATCTCCGTTTTCACTAATTTGCGTTTTTCCTGTATAAAAAAACGTAATTTAAAACTCCAAAAACTTCCCATCACTTCAAAGAGTACTGAGAAGAAGGGACACCGTGAGCGGAGCACTCATCCTGTAACCACAATTAAATATTCACACACTCTTATAAAAAAAATTAAATATCAAGATGTTGAATACATTATTTGTCGTATATATTGCCTTATTTCTACAAGCCATTATGCCACATAGCCTCCAAGTAATATATCCATCTATGGAAATGGAAATACATTTTGGAAGGAAAATTTTTATTAAAAAGTTGCCATCTTACTGCAGCATACAAAATCATATGGTTTTATTACAGATCTGCGGTCAAAATATGCAAAAGGTAAATCAGTCCGTAATCTCTTTAGTATTCTATATACAAAGAATAAATTTTTGTGGGTAAACCACTCGTGTTTCGTATGCATTACCCACTGTCCCTTATTGCTAATGACAATTCGTCTTCAAAACTAATCACATCTTTTCCATCTTAATTGCCAATTCAAGTCGACTACACATACTGGCATTCAAAGCAGAGCATTCATTGCTAGTGATCAGGTATTAGGTATTGCTGGTCAAGAATAGTACTCATTTTTATAATATTATCTTAGCATCTCTTAGGATACTTTGTTGACTGAACGCCTAAGCAGTTCCTCTGCAACATCGTTCTCAAGTAGTATTAAGTTTTCACGATCACTCATTCTAATTATTACATTTAATAATTATAATAATATTAAAATAATAAGTGTATTATTCAAATAATAATATCAATTATATAATTCGTTTTAAGCCAAACAATATAATTAATAACTAACTTGAGATTTCTGAAGCCAATAATTTCTTCATAATATTATACAAGCGAGAATAACTTCAATATTTGATATGTGCAATGCAGCATTTTTCTTTATAGAGTGTCTTACATATGCACATATCAGCTTTATATCAGTTTTCCCTGAAAAATTCACTTCTATAGGTAACGAGCTCTGCACACATTAATAATCAAATTGATTTAAATTCAAATTTGCCCTACAGTTCAATAAAGTCTGAGATTATCTTCACTGTGACGCTCCACCAACAATGGTTTAGGAAGTTCCTAAAGGCTGCAAACGTGAGAGAAACAAGATTTTTTCAGATTTCTATAATTTACATCACCTGAAGATTTAATTAAAATCCGCATTTGCTGCAATTTTATCCATATTTGCATATGTTATTTTACAAATATGTTTAGCATGAAATATGTATAATGTACGTTTTATATCTACACTTGAAATCCTACACTAAGAGCATGGTTACATTTTTTTATTATATTTATTATTCATTTTAACAACTTCTTCATTATCAGTGATGATCTTTTAATTTATTTCGAATTTATATTTTGTTCTGTGAAATTAAATTATTGCTGGTAAGACCACCTATACATATATACTACATTAAGTTCAAGACACCAGTATTATTAAAGCATCTGATTAAATAAATGTGAGAATAAATACTTTTTAGTTAACTCATTGTAAAGCGTTAGGATTCCAAACGTCGAGATAAACATCACATAATTATATATATATATATATATATATATATATATATATATATATATATATATATATATTTGGTTGTTGCAAGGTTGGGGTCACCTTGCTACCTTGGAAGGATGGTAAGCAAGTGGTATGGGACTACACGTGCGCTGCCACACTGGCCAGTACCTACCTCCACTACAGCACACGTGAAAGCGGTGGTGCTGCTTCTTTCAGGGAATCGCAGAAAATTATTAAATACAGAGGTCTAGCACACTGCTACAGCTTTGTTCCGATCGACTCGGAGACCCTCGGTTCGTGGGGAAAATGTGCATTGAAGTTCCTGAAGGAATTGGGGGACAAATTGATCAGCGCTACAAAAGACCAGAGAGCAAAAAGTTTCTTGTTCCAGCGCCTCAGTGTTGCGATTCAGAGGGGAAATGCCTGTTGCGTCTTGGGCACTAGTCCAACTTCAGAGGAATTCGAAGAAGTGTTTGACTTGCAACAATGATCGAACCCGTCTGTGACATTCATCAATGTTTCCCATTGTTGTGTTTTTCAAGAGATCCATAACCTTTAAGCACCTTTTTGCATTATTATTTTTGTATCAACCCATGTATATCTTGTAACCATCAAATGCATAATAAAGCACAAAAAATATTCAAGGAAGGGGGTGGTAGGAGAAAAGCACACAGAAACTGTATTGGAGGGGATCTAAACATTCCCTCTAATGCGTTATGCGTGGTTTCCTCCGAGGCTATGGGTCCCCCTTCTTCCAGCTAGAGGTGGTACTCCCTTCCTATTTATATATATATATATATATATATATATATATATATATATATATATATATGCAAACAAGCCTGAATGGTCCCCAGGACTATATACAACTGAAAACTCACACCCCAGAAGTGACTCGAACCCATACTCCCACAACTGGTATGTACAGGGACGCCTTAATCCGCTTGACCATCACGACCGGACATAAGGAAGTGATAGCCGAGGCTATATGAACCACTTCCCCGCCGGCACTCGGATGGTAATCTTGGGCATAGCATTTTATCAAATCACCTCATTCTTTGGGGCACACGTGAGAAACACAAATGCAAACAAGCCTGAATGGTCCCCAGGACTATATACAACTGAAAACTCACACCCCAGAAGTGACTCGAACCCATACTCCCACAACTGGTATGTACAGGGACGCCTTAATCCGCTTGACCATCACGACCGGACATAAGGAAGTGATAGCCGAGGCTATATGAACCACTTCCCCGCCGGCACTCGGATGGTAATCTTGGGCATAGCATTTTATCAAATCACCTCATTCTTTGGGGCACACGTGAGAAACACAAATGCAAACAAGCCTGAATGGTCCCCAGGACTATATACAACTGAAAACTCACACCCCAGAAGTGACTCGAACCCATACTCCCACAACTGGTATGTACAGGGACGCCTTAATCCGCTTGACCATCACGACCGGACATAAGGAAGTGATAGCCGAGGCTATATGAACCACTTCCCCGCCGGCACTCGGATGGTAATCTTGGGCATAGCATTTTATCAAATCACCTCATTCTTTGGGGCACACGTGAGAAACACAAATGCAAAGTTGTAATGCAGAGTTTTCAGTTGTATATAGTCCTGGGGACCATTCAGGCTTGTTTGCATTTGTGTTTCTCACGTGTGCCCCAAAGAATGAGGTGATTTGATAAAATGCTATGCCCAAGATTACCATCCGAGTGCCGGCGGGGAAGTGGTTCATATAGCCTCGGCTATCACTTCCTTATGTCCGGTCGTGATGGTCAAGCGGATTAAGGCGTCCCTGTACATACCAGTTGTGGGAGTATGGGTTCGAGTCACTTCTGGGGTGTGAGTTTTCAGTTGTATATAGTCCTGGGGACCATTCAGGCTTGTTTGCATTTGTGTTTCTCACGTGTGCCCCAAAGAATGAGGTGATTTGATAAAATGCTATGCCCAAGATTACCATCCGAGTGCCGGCGGGGAAGTGGTTCATATAGCCTCGGCTATCACTTCCTTATGTCCGGTCGTGATGGTCAAGCGGATTAAGGCGTCCCTGTACATACCAGTTGTGGGAGTATGGGTTCGAGTCACTTCTGGGGTGTGAGTTTTCAGTTGTATATAGTCCTGGGGACCATTCAGGCTTGTTTGCATTTGTGTTTCTCACGTGTGCCCCAAAGAATGAGGTGATTTGATAAAATGCTATGCCCAAGATTACCATCCGAGTGCCGGCGGGGAAGTGGTTCATATAGCCTCGGCTATCACTTCCTTATGTCCGGTCGTGATGGTCAAGCGGATTAAGGCGTCCCTGTACATACCAGTTGTGGGAGTATGGGTTCGAGTCACTTCTGGGGTGTGAGTTTTCAGTTATATATATATATATATATATATATATATATATATATATATATATATATATATATATATATATATATATATATATATATATATATATATATATATATATATATATGTTTCATTGAATATGACCGCATATTCTGTATTTATTATTTTCTGGTTTAGGGCTTCTATCCCTCTAACTATTTTCTTAGCATCAGGGCTTAATTGGAATAGGAGTTCTCCAAAACTCATTTTCGTACTTTTAAGGTGAAGAAAAGAAGTGATTTACTATAGAGTGTATTACACTTATTTGTATAATTTGCACGACGTTTCGAACCTCCATGGTTCATTCTCAAGTGAACAGATCTTACAATACTAGTTGATTTTATACCCGCATTAGGTCAGGTGATAATACAATGAAGGTGAAAAACATGGGGGGATACATAAGGGATAAACATAGGGGCTGCAGAAGGCGTATTGGCCCATACGAGGCATCTCCTATCTAAACACAAATATTAATCCAGTGTAATTGGCCTGTTATGTTGGACATTGTCTTCTGTGTTGGCATCGATATGTTCTTGTCTTGTCCTTACTCTCATGGTGGGTAGAGTAAATAGTTCCGTGATTTGGGTGTTCATGGTAGGTCGCTCTATTCTTATGTGAATTGCCTCAAGAATTTGTAATCTTCTTGAATCTTGGGTTTTGTCTATTATGCAAGTATTCTTGTTCAACATTTCTCTTGTTAGAGTAATGTCATGGGCTTGTCTCATGTGATTCCTAGGGGCACCAGATTGAAGATGGCATGTCAAACGCCTCGTCAGCTTGGTCGACGTCATACCTATGTACTTACATTGAAGGTTACATCCTTCGTGGGGGCAAGTGTACATGTATACAACGCTTGACTGCTGTAGAGGGTTCTCCGTCGGCTTCGGGCTGTTTTTGATAAGGAGTTCGGAAGTCTTCTTGGTTTTGTAGTATATTATCAGGTTTATGTTTTGGTTAGGAGTAGTGCTTTTTACTCCTTTACGGATTATTTCTTTCATTATTCTTTCCTCTTTTATATGTTCACTGTGCATGGTTGATTTGTAATATAATTTTATTGGGGGTGTTGTGGTTTCTGTTCTAGGTTCTGAATTATACCAACGGTCCAAGTGTCTTCTTATAGCAGCGTTTATTTCCGCGTTGCTATATCCGTTGTTCACCAATACCTGAGTTACTCTTTCAAACTCTCTACTCACGTTGCTCCATTCAGAGCAGTGGGTAAGCGCTCGACGAATATAAGCATTGAGAACACTGGCTTTGTATCTTTGGGGGCACTCACTTCTACCGTTCAGGCATAATCCTATGTTGGTGGGCTTGGTATATACGTTGGTGCTTAAAGAGGTTCCTGTTTTTGTTATTAGTACATCCAAGAATGGCAGACTGTTATTTTCACTATTTTCATGTGTAAATCGGAGTACTGACTCTCTCTCTAGGTGTCTTTTTAGGTCAATTAGTTCATCTGAGTCTTTTACTATTACGAATATGTCGTCTACATAACGGCAGTATACAGTTGGTTTTTGTCTGCTACTGAAGACCCTATCTTCGATGGTTCCCATATAAAAATTAGCAAATAAAACTCCTAAGGGGGAGCCCATTGCTACTCCGTCTATTTGTAAATACATGTCTCCTTGTGGACTGATGAAAGGGGCTTCCTTTGTACATGCTTCGAGAAGACTTTTCAAGTGTGGCTCAGGTATGTCTAATTTGGGGGTGCTCTCGTCTCTGTATACTCTGTCCAGTATCATTCCTATGGTTGTGTCGACTGGGACGTTGGTAAAAAGGGATTCAACGTCCAGGGAAGCGATGATTCCATCGGGCTGGGTAGATTTGATCAATTCTAGGAAATCTGCTGATGATTGTAGACTAAACTTACTAGGAGTGTATGGAGTTAGGAGTTCATTGAGTTTCTTTGCCAGGTGATAAGTTGGGGTTGGTATTTGGCTGATTATAGGGCGTAGTGGGTTACCTGGTTTATGCGTCTTAACATTGCCGTAGGCATATCCTAAGCCATGTGGTGAACAACGGATATAGCAACGCGGAAATAAACGCTGCTATAAGAAGACACTTGGACCGTTGGTATAATTCAGAACCTAGAACAGAAACCACAACACCCCCAATAAAATTATATTACAAATCAACCATGCACAGTGAACATATAAAAGAGGAAAGAATAATGAAAGAAATAATCCGTAAAGGAGTAAAAAGCACTACTCCTAACCAAAACATAAACCTGATAATATACTACAAAACCAAGAAGACTTCCGAACTCCTTATCAAAAACAGCCCGAAGCCGACGGAGAACCCTCTACAGCAGTCAAGCGTTGTATACATGTACACTTGCCCCCACGAAGGATGTAACCTTCAATGTAAGTACATAGGTATGACGTCGACCAAGCTGACGAGGCGTTTGACATGCCATCTTCAATCTGGTGCCCCTAGGAATCACATGAGACAAGCCCATGACATTACTCTAACAAGAGAAATATTGAACAAGAATACTTGCATAATAGACAAAACCCAAGATTCAAGAAGATTACAAATTCTTGAGGCAATTCACATAAGAATAGAGCGACCTACCATGAACACCCAAATCACGGAACTATTTACTCTACCCACCATGAGAGTAAGGACAAGACAAGAACATATCGATGCCAACACAGAAGACAATGTCCAACATAACAGGCCAATTACACTGGATTAATATTTGTGTTTAGATAGGAGATGCCTCGTATGGGCCAATACGCCTTCTGCAGCCCCTATGTTTATCCCTTATGTATCCCCCCATGTTTTTCACCTTCATTGTATTATCACCTGACCTAATGCGGGTATAAAATCAACTAGTATTGTAAGATCTGTTCACTTGAGAATGAACCATGGAGGTTCGAAACGTCGTGCAAATTATACAAATAAGTGTAATACACTCTATAGTAAATCACTTCTTTTCTTCACCTTAAAAGTACGAAAATGAGTTTTGGAGAACTCCTATTCCAATTAAGCCCTGATGCTAAGAAAATAGTTAGAGGGATAGAAACCCTAAACCAGAAAATAATAAATACAGAATATGCGGTCATATTCAATGAAACATGTTTGAAAGAAAACCTGCTGCCAGTATACACCAATATATATATATATATATATATATATATATATATATATATATATATATATATATATATATATATATATATATATATATATATATGTCGTACCTAATAGCCAGAACGCACTTCTCAGCCTACTATTCAAGGCCCGATTTGCCTAATAAGGCAAGTTTTCATGAATTAATGTTTTTTCGTCTACCTAACCTACCTAACCTAACCTAACCTAGCTTTTTTTGGCTACTTAACCTAACCTTACCTATAAATATAGGTTAGGTTAGGTTAGGTAGGGTTGGTTAGGTTCGGTCATATATCAACGTTAATTTTAACTCCAATAAAAAAAAATTGACCTCATACATAGAGAAAAGGGTTGCTTTATCATTTCATAAGAAAAAAAATATAGTAAATATATTAATTCAGGAAAACTTGGCTTATTAGGCAAATTGGGCCTTGAATAGTAGGCTGAGAAGTGAGTTCTGGCTACTAGGTACGACATACATATATATATATATATATATATATATATATATATATATATATATATATATATATATATATATATATATATATATATATATACATATATATATATATATATATATATATATATAAATATATATATATATATACCACGTTATCGTTATTATTCTAAAATGAAAACGAATACAAACTAAGTTAATACTTTGTACTCCTTACACAGCGAAATTAATAAAATTGAATGTGATATCCACATCAAGAATACATGCTCGCTGAAAAAACGCACTAAGGCAAATCTGCTATTAACATATTTTGCCTTTCACCAACAAGGCATTACAAAATAGTTAGCTGCCATTTCATTTGCATTTAACATATTAAAAGCCATCGGCCACACCACTAGATCTGAGTCATTGATTATCTCGCCAGACACTCATTTAATGAATATTTTCCTTAATGTAAAGTCGGAATTTGAATGCTTCTTGCAGGTTCATTCAAATAATAATAAAAAGAAAATGATGACATGCCGTATATAACTTATATGATAATAAGTAATGGTAATGTGTTCTCACAGACATAATAACATAGGATTAAAACCCACGCTTGTGTATTTGTTAAATTTATGTAAAGAAATTACACCAAGTCTTTCGCACTCTCCTGAGTGCTTTGTCCTCGTCTAGACATTGAGAAGTAAGTCTCGTCCTGACCACATACTCAGACCTGACAGTACTCAGGAGAGTGTAAAAGACTTTATGTAATTTCTTTACATAAATTTCACAAATACACGTGTGGGTTTTTATCCTATATACGATAATGATATTTTTCTTAATAGAGTTCAAGATCCACATATGTATTATATTAGAAATCGAGTTCTAAGGTCAGTCAGTACTAGCACTGTATAAAGCATTTCACTTATCAAGGCATGCAATTTTTTCTTTAACTGCCTGTTAAAATGGTAAAGTTCACATCAGCAGATATTCTCACTAAGAAAATTATTGTCTGAACGTTACTCTTACAATAATCTCACTAATCAAAATTCCAGAATATTCATTAAGTTTGGCGTTTAGCTTAAGCCTATCACCCTCTGGAGGGTTATTAAGGCCACCACAATAGTATACTGACCAACCATCAAGTATTCTTTAGGCGTCAATATACTTCAGGACTTAAACTCTCGACGGGTATACACCAGGAAGTAGGGAATACTTCTCTCTGTATATGTCCATGTTTCCTCTTGTAATGGCATGAGATTTTCTGTTTAATTTTATTACTCTATAATCGTTAACGGCTTGTTTTGGAAATTTACCCGAAAGTTTAAGTGTTAATATAAGACTTAAACACACTGTTTCCTTTTTTTTCAATCAATCAAACTAAAATTTATGTGTAGGTAAATTATAGAAATAAAATTATGTGCAACTAAATTCCACTTTAAAAAAATTAAAATTACATTCTGTAATGTGCGTAAAAAAAGGCTAAATAATGAATTCATCATAGATTCATCATACCATAAAAAATAATAAATAAAGTAAACTATAAAAAACTAAAATCTCCTGATAATGTTATATATAACTGTTTATTCCCAAAAGAGTACCAATGGTGCAAATTATTAGTCTGCTTAATATATTCTATACAGCCTTTGACAAAAATGAGTTCCCAATTGGCTTCTTATTGACCTGAGAAAGGTCTTTGATACTGCAGACCATAACTACCTCTTACTTAAACTTTACCACTATGGAAACCGAGGCCTTGCTCTGAACTATATTCGATCTTATCTTAATGACAGACACCAATATATAGTCATCAATGGCATGACCTCCCCCACTCTACCATTAACCATAGGAGTTCCACAAGGCAGCATCTTAGGACCTCTCCTATTTCTTATATACATGAATGATTTGCCAAATGTCCCTAACATTCTTAATCCTATGCTATTTGCTGACGATATTACCTTCATCTATCCATACCCAAACCCACATACACTAAATATTATTGTAAATAAAGATTTAAAAAGGTGCACTCACGGATGTCACCCAACAAACTCATACTAAGTACAGTAAAAACCTACTACATTTTATTTGAAAGTAAATTATGAAGGCAAATTCACTTTTAGATAAACAATGCTAACATTAGCAATAAAATCGATGCAAAAGTTTTTTTGGCCTATACATAGCGGACTAAACTTCAGCACCCACATACAACACATACCAAAAACGTCTCAGAAAGTGTCAGTATACTCTCTAAAATCAGATATTATTTTCCCCACTCTGCTCTTTCACTACATTATTCGCTAATGTATCCCCCACCTTACATACGCTATCTGTGCATGGTGTTCAACCACTGCAAATTACCTCAAGCCTATCATCACCCAACAAAAATATTTTATCAGAACTATAACAGACTGTCTTCAGACAACATACAGACCATGTTTAAATCCCTAAATATGCTGAACATACACTCACTCCACACATTCTCTTGTGCTATTTACATGTACAAAACCTTTTTCTTAAATGTTAATCCTCTGATTTGAAACGCTTCCTTGATAGATGTAATAGAACCAACGAGCACCACACCAGAAATAAATATCCCTTTGATATCCCCAGAGTCAGACTAAATCTTTGCAAACACTCAATGCAAATAAAACGATCCAGTCTATGAAACTCACTCCCTAATGAATTAAAAATTGCCCAACCTATGCCTTTTTCAAAAGTAAAACTAAAATGTACCTAATTATATCCTCATAGTTTCCTACCTTGTGTTTCAAATTCACACTGTACCTTGTGCTACCCACTCACCCAATTTTAGTACTTAAGACATGCAACTTCACCAGTATAATCAATACTATAAATTTATATTGTAATAATTATGTTGAAATCAAATTCTGCTACAATGTGCCTATTAATAGTCTTACTTTTATATGCTTGATTAAGGACCTGCCTGACATGCTATGCGTGTTAGGGACTTTACAAGAATGTAAGAACACCAATGTTATGTACTCTCACAACCCAATGTACCTTCTTGTATATAAATAAATATATAAATAAAAACTAAGACACAAAGCAAAGCTCAAATAAACAGGCAAAATATCCATCAGGAATTAACGTTAACGCTAAACTAAGGTAGTGTATAATATCCATTATTAACTCGACACTTTTAGAATTTTCACTGAAACTACGATCATAAAAATATCCAAAGTCCGCAGCAGTTTCTCTCATAAGAAAGTGGACTAGCGGCTGTAGTTCTTAACATCGTTATTAGTGCGTCATAAAGCATGTACGCGCTGGTGCACTCTGCCAACCAAAACTAAAATAAAATAAAGAATAGTTAAAATAGGCAAATAAATGTAAATTATCTCAGTTCAATAGACAGATTTGCTAATGCATGAATTAATAATGCATTCAAAAATGAAAGCTTCTACATTCAAAACTTAAAATTAATAAATAGAAAAAATTAACAATATTTGCCTGCATATGACTTTGCAATCACTGTTAAAGTTAAATTATCAAGTGCATGCGCCATAATGATTCCTTTTGTCATGTAATCTTTATAGTTGACACTTTCAGGATTATGGTATGTATAAAAATAAGCATCGTATTGTTTTCGTGCTAGATTTCGTAAGAAAGTTAAATACCGATAATCTTACATTTTGTAAGATATTAGTGTGCCCATGCTGTGTAATTGAAGTTCATATATAAAAAGGGACAAATCTGCATTGAGGGGAATACGATATATTCATGCTTGTGTTTGCTTATATTAATGCGCTATTATAATTTAAACCAAATCAGGAGAGTCTTTACCATTATGCTGGTCAGATGTTGTTGAGAAGGTCAATTTGTCCCTACTGTCAGACTTGTACACTTCACCTAAACCATCTACAATAGAAACTATATTAGTCCTGCAGCCATCATGTACATGGGATGCTATGCAGTCCTCTAATTCACAATTGCTTTCCAAATTTACTTTGTCAATTAGATCTACAGCTTCGTCAGCATTACCTTGATCATAAGCGGGGTTGCTACCGTCCACCATAGTGGCTAGGGACATCTTGCTACTCCTCAGTGGTGAGGCTATGTTAACTCTCATGCTCAGGGAGGGAGAGTCAGGTGTTACGCAGTTCCGTTCATTTTTTGGAGAATTACAGGCACACGCCCTTAGGTCGCTCCTGTAGTGGCTCATATCTCCAACAAAAGTCTTCTTGATACTGCATACTTTGGACTCATCACCTATACATTGAAGAGCCTGATGACAGTCGCCACACGGTTCCCTAATATTACTGCCCAGCTGGTGTTGACAATTCTCACTGGCATCGTCACCATAAAACCCGGAACACGTTTCATCAGGCTCAAATTCTGAATCATAAACCCTTGACTGACACACAGGCTCCAAGGTTCGAGTTAGATCTTTCTCATACTGAGGGCCAATCAGGTCGTCAGTGGAACCCCTGAACTCATCTCCAATGCAGTCAAAAGCTTTACAAGACTCATCCTCTTCTTGAGCTAAGTCCTCATGATCCATTTTGTCTTTAGATGACGGCTGAGTACTCACCAAAAGTCTTGACTCCTGCAGCTTTTCCTTTGTAACGAGTTTATATTTAGCTGCCTGTTGTGCCACAGCATAGGCTGTCTCGGGTTCCATGCGGTTGAAGATGGGCATCACCCAGTCATCATAAAACTTATCGTTTTTGAAGTACATATTGATGCCGCAAAAACACAGGCCGCCACCAGCTCCCACTCGAAACACGTCTGCTAACTTTTTCTGGAAAAGAAGATACAGTATTCATTTGAGTATTGAACACACTCAGAGTTCAAGTCCTGCGGTCTTGTATATATTCCAAAACTTCATAGAAACAATAAATGGTAAACATTTAGTTTTAACAAATACAAATATGGAATACAGTATTTTTTCATACTAAAGAAGGTTTCACTATACGTACGGTTGGGAAAGATGCCAGATGCCAACACAATATAAGCCATATTGACAATGAGACATATATAATAATACAACTTTACGTAGCTGGGACACAGTCCCGTTATTAAACTATATATGAACGAGGAACATTTGACTATATGGCTGAGGAGCAACACAATCAACTATATAGCTGAGGAACAATGGAACAATGAATTGTATGGCTGAGGAGCAATACAAGAATCAACTATGTTACTGAGGAGCAATACAAGAATCAACTATGTTACTGAGGAGCACTACAACAATGCAAATATATGACTGGGGATCACTACAACAATATAACTATATGGCTAGTGAGTAATACAACTATATGGCTGGTGGGCAATACAACTATATGGCTGGTGGGCAATACAACTATATGGCTGGTGGGCAATACAACTATATGGCTGGTGGGCAATACAACTATATGGCTGGTGGGCAATACAACTATATGGCTGGTGGGCAATACAACTATATGGCTGGTGGGCAATACAACTATATGACTGGTGGGCAATACAACTATATGACTGGTGGGCAATACAACTATATGGCTGGTGGGCAATACAACTATATGGCTATTGAGTAATACAGCAATATGGCTGGTGAGCAATTCAACAATATAACTATATGGCTGGTGAACAAAACTAAAAATGAGTTTTATAAAAGAAAACGGAAATAACAAGAGAGTCTGGCACACTAAAGTAGAGAAGGCGACTCTAATGAATTTATGGAATATTGAACATAAATATTGTATTTTAATATTACGAAGTGATATTAAGGATTCCAATATAAAAATTAAATTTCGATACTAACTGTTGCACTGACATATTGTTAAAGTTATCAACTTTGTTCTAATATGTATAAAATCTTGTTAGTGTACATAACATGGCAAAATCTATATAAATAAAAATGGATATGTTCGTTTGTTCAAAATCGCTAATCTCAGAAAGTTCTTCACCGATTGCTTTGAAATTTTCACACAACGTTCCATTCGCATCCGAGCAGGTTTTTATATACATATTATATTGATGTCACGTCTATGAAGGAAAAAAAAACATTTTTTTGTAAAACTGTGTTTTTCATGTGAGAGAAATCTTCGAAACCTCTTTACCGATTGCTTTGAAATTTTGACACGACGTTGCATTCGAATAGGCGCGTATTTCTATATATCTACTATATACATGCCTTACCTGTGAACAGAGAAAGCATGCTTTTTTTGAAAAACATCGCCATCTGTTGGTTGTAAGAGCAACACACGCTGTAATCTGCTAAAGTTCATCACCGATGGCTTTGAAATTCTGACACAACGTTCCATTCGAATAGGCGCGTCTATTTACATACCAACTATATAGATGCCACCTCTGTGACAGGGAAAAACATGCGTTTTTGAAAAGCAGCGCCATCTGTTGCACATAATAGCAACATGCACGCTATACTATATATGTCACGAATTCCATTTGAATGTTTCCGATTGCATTGATAAATTTTATTTTCATAGATTTCGATTTATTTTATTTTTTATTGAATTATTTTGTGTGACATTGTGTTGGAATTGAGCTGTGTTGTTTACCATACCGTTCATTTCCTAAGTACAAGTATAGATGCCACACCTGTTACAGGTAAAACTATGCATTTTCTGATCAGGGGAAGGAAGACACCAAGCCTTGGGGGCGTAATTTTATTGACATGATAAATAATTCTGCAGAAGTAAAACAGGCTTTTAAATAGGACTTAACAAATGTATAACATAGCCGTGGCTAACGCAAAGTACACGAAACATCTTAAATTGTACACCCGTAGTAAAACGTAATCTTATAGCCTAGTAACAAACTCTGCAGAAACCTAATGTCCTAATGTCTAGAATTAGCAGTGAGGCGAATGTAACAAATCTAATACTAAGTATAACAGGACACCAAAGTGAACAACATAACATAAGGGAAACCCTAGCTGGAGAATAATCAGGCGGCAGAAAACATAGTGACTGGGGAAGCCTGATATGTATTTGGAGAAGAAAATAACCCCAGGCCAGAGGCCGAGCCGCCAAGGAAGGAATTACCTGACAAGGTAGGGCTTACTAGTAGAATGTCTGTAAAGTCAAAGTAGTAGCTGCGGACAGCGGAACACTTGGGGACGGGCGCTGCACCCCCCCCCCCCCCAACCATCCCCAGTGAAACGGGAGGAAAACGTGAGGAACAACGACTGACGTAGTCAGAACCGTGAGAACTGGCAGCCAGCAGAAAGGGGGAGGAGGGTGGGCGCTTCGTGAATCTTGGACCTGGTCGGGAGAGGGAGTGAGAGCGGGACCTGACTTCCCGCGCCTTTTATGCCACCCAGGCTGGCCGCACCACGCCTGCGGGACGCGATGCGCAATTGTCTCTTCCTTCCCCCGTCAGAAACTCCACCGCCTTTCGTCAAAAGGCAGTGGGCCATTTCTTGAAAAACAGCGCCAACAGCGCATGTAAGAGGAACACACGTGCTATTCTAAATAATTACAATTCCACTTCAATGTTTCTGATTGCATTGATAAATTGAATTTTCATTGATTTTGATTTATTTTCATTTTGATTTAATTATTTTGTGTGACATTGTGTTGGAACTGAGCTGTGTTGTTTACCATGCTGTTCATATCGTGAGTATAGTTTATTTTTTTATTTTTTCATATTTTCATTTCATTTTTTAACTGTTTTTCTTATATTTCAACAATGGGTACATCAGATCACTTGATGCTTCTAATTTTCTGATGGGAACATCAGACCATTTGGGAAGGCATCGGACGAGGGAGTGGGGAATGGTGGGGATGATGAGGGAACGGAAGTGAGAGTTGGTGGGGAGGACGAGGGGACAAGGGAGGGGGTAATGGTGGAGAAGGACGAGGGGACGGGGGAGTTTGGGATGGTGGGGACGAAGGGATCGAGGAATGAAGAATGGTGGGGAGGACAAAGGGACGGTGGAGTGGGGAATGGTTGGGAGGCCGAGGAGACGGGTGAGGGGGAAATTGTTGTGGGGGGGACTGGGGGACAGGGAAGGTTCCAGGGGACAGGAATTTATACTAGCAGTACCCTGCCAACACGTGGCAGCCTACTGCTAGCATATATATATATCTTTATAAATAAACATGTAAATGTTCGTTTGTTCAAAATCGCTAATTTCAGGAAGTTCTTCACCGATTGCTTTGAAATTTTCACACAACGTTCCATTCACATCCGAGCAGGTTTATATATACATATTATATAGATTTCACGTCTGTGATGGAAAAAAACATGTTTTTTTTAACTGTATTTTTTCATGTGTTTTTCATGGGAGGGAAATCTTTGAAACCTCTTTACCGATTGCTTTGAAATTTTGATACAACGTTCCATTCGAATACACACGTGTTTTTATATACCGACTATATAGATGCCACACCTGTTACATGTAAAAACATGCTTTTTTGAAAAACAGCATCATCTGTTGCACGTAATAGCAACTCACGCTATACTAAATATGTTACGATTCCATTTCAATGTTTCCAATTGCATTGATAAATTTAATTTTCATAAACTTCAATATATTTTCATTTTGATTTAATTTATTTTGTGGGACATTGCGTTGAAATTCAGCTGTGTTGTTTACCATACCGTTCATTTCCTGAGTATAGTTTATTTTTGTATTTTTTCATTGTTTTTCATTTCATTTTTTTTTATGTTTTTCTTATATTTCAGTGATGGGAACATCAGATCATTTGATGTTCTTAATTTTCTGATGGAATCATCAGATCGCTTGGGAATGCATCGAACGAGGGAGTGGGAAATGTTGGGGAGGACAAGGGGGACGGGAGTGGGGGATTTTGGGGAGGACGAGGGGACAGGGAAGGGGGTAATAGTGGGGAGGACGGGGCAGTTGAGGATGGTGGGGACGAGGGGATAGGGGAATGGAGAATGGTGCAGAGGAAAAGGGGACAGAGGAGTGGGAGTTGGAGGAATGGACGAGGGGACAGGGGAAGGGGGAATGGTAGGGTGGGTGACGGGATGGGGAGTGGGAGATTGTAGGGGGGAGGAGGGGACGATGGAGAGGGGAATGATTAGAAAGATGAGCGGATGCTGGAGTGGGGAATGTTGGGAGGACAAAGGGACGGGGAAGTGAGGAATTGTTAGGAGGAAGAGGGGACGGGTGAGGGAGGAATGGTTGGGAGGATGAGGGGGACGGGACATGGAGAATGGTGGGGAGGACTGGGAGATAAAGGAAGGTTGCTGTGGCTCAGCAACGCACACGCATTGCTGAGCCACAGCAATGCGTGGCCGGGTACAGCTAGTATACGTATAAAAATGGGAACTGAATATTTCTTAATTTTTTTTTCTTGAGTTTTAACACTGACATCATGTTTACCCGTACATGTGTTAATGTGTGTAAACTGAGGAAAGATATCGGAAGAGATCGCTATCTATTATACAGGCAATACACTACATGCAGCTGAAAATTTGACTGCAACTAATTACATGAAGTCATCCCACAAATGCAATATAGGGTGACAAAATAGTGTGAAAGATCAGCAACGGAAGATGCTAGTAACCGAAACAACTGAACATGCAGACACATGAGGAAACCTAGCCAAGTCGTTGAAACAAGAATGTACTGTATATCGTGAGAGGTTTCGTTTATTGTTTATATATGTTCATATGTTTGGGGGCCTGACGGCTGAGCAGGCAGCGCTTGGGTTCGTAGTCCTAAGGGTCCAGGTTTGATCCCCGGAGGAGACAGAAACAAATAGGCAGAGTTTCTTTCACCCTGATGCTCCTTGTCACCTAGCAGTTAATAAGTACCTGGGAATTAAACAGCTGCTACAGGCTGCTTCCTTGGGATGTGTTTGTGAAAATTAGGATTAAGGACTTGCCCGAAACGGTATGCGATATATAAATATATATATATATATATATATATATATATATATATATATATATATATATATATATATAAATATATATATATATATAAATATATATATATATATAGGTCCCATCACTGAAAGATAAGAAGAACAGTTAAAAAAACGAAACGAAAAACAAAGAAAAAATACAAAAATAAACTATACTCACGAAATGAACGCTATGGTAAACAACACAGCTCAATTCCAATGCAATACCACACAAAATAATTAAATCAAAATGAAAATAAATCAAAATCTATGAAAATTCTATTTATCAATGCAATTGGAAACATTGAAATGGAATCTTAACATATTTATTATAGCGTGTGTTGTTTTTACATGCAAAAAGATACAATTAACAATTTACTACAAAAAAGAAGAAGACGGCAAACCTACTAATGAAGAACTGTCTGAAGAACAGACACTAACAATGCTCTCTTCTGCCATGTGAGGGATTCTAATCATCCCATTGATTGGTCTTCCTCCAAAATAATCTTTCCTGCCTCTACTCTACACAGACGCCGTCTTGTTGAATCGGCTCTTATACACAACCTACCCAACATGAACTTGAGTCCTGGCTTTGTTGCTGGGGACTCTTCCCTTTCACAGTATATACTCAAATGCTCTAATCTTTCTAACAAACGTGACCTAACATAAGCCTACCCCTTCCATTTATCTTTCTTTCTCTTTCCTTTTCTTTCTCTCTTCTCCCCTTTTTCTGTTCATTGTCTTCTCCTACGCTCCCTTGCTATCCTCTTCTTATTCCTATTACTATCTCCTTCTTATTCGGTGGTTATAATAGGAGCTGCCTCGTATTGGCCAATAGGCGCTCTACAGTTCTCATTATTACTACTATCCCCTACACCTTACTTTCCTCCTCAGCTCTCTCTTGCCTATGTATTGCCTGTCTCTACCTCCTCATCACAATCGACTTGAGAATGGTCCAGGACGGACCGAAACGTCGTCGTCCCTTCAACTTCTAGTGTGTGGTCTGGTCAACATCTCACACTTTCGGGGGCCAGCCGTCCGAGCGGACAGCACGCTGGACATGTGATCCTGTGGTCCCGGGTTCGATCCCGGGCGCCGGCGAGAAACATTGAGCAGAGTTTCTTTCACCCTATGCCACTGTTACCTAGCAGTAAATAGGTACCTGGAAGTTAGTGAGCTGTAACGGGCTGCTTCCTGGGTGGTGTGTGTGTGATGTGGAAAAAAAATAATAGTAGTAGTAGTAGTTAGAAACAGTTGATTGACAGTTGAGAGGCGCGCCAAAAGAGCAGAGCTCAACCCCCGCAAGCACAACTAGGTGAATACACACATATTTTTTCAGTGTCAGGGTAGTTAACAAATGGAATGCATTAAGTAGTGTTGTAGTGAAGGCTGACTCCATACACAGTTTCAAATGTAGATATGATAGACCCCAATAGGCTCAGGAATCTGTACACCAGTTGATTGACAGTTGAGAGGCGGGACCAAAGAGCCAGAGCTCAACCCCTGCAAACACAACTAGGTGAGTACAACTAGGGGAGTACACATCATAGGAGCATTTGGAGGGGAAATAACTGTGTAACGCACCATCAATATGGGTTCAGAGATGGTACATCGTGCCTCACAGGTTTAATAGAATTCTATGACCAGGCAACAAAAATTAGGCAGGAAAGAGAAGGGTGGGCCGACTGCATTTTCCTGGAATGCCAGAAAGCCTTTGACACAGTACACCATAAAAGGCTGTTAAAAAAGTTGGAGCAACAGGCAGGAGTAAAAGGGAAGGTGCTCCAGTGGATAAGGGAGTACTTAAGCAACAGGAAACAGCGAATAACGGTGAGGGGGGGGGGGAGACATCAGAGTGGCAAGATGTCACCAGCGGAGTCCCACAGGACTCAGTACTTGGACCCATCCTGTTTCTAATATATGTAAACGATCTTCCGGAGGGTATAGACTCGTTCCTCTCAATGTTTGCTGATGATGCAAAAAATATGAGAAGAATCATATATATTTAAAAATCTCAGGGTGGCTCATTAAGGTAGAGGTAACGCTTAAGGGGTCTCGTGACACATACACGCACGCCGCCCACATACGTTTGCACGTACACAAGCGTGCACACGCTAAAACAGACACACACACGCACACACACACACACACACAAACAT
The DNA here is from genome assembly GCF_040958095.1 of Procambarus clarkii. NCBI lineage: Eukaryota > Metazoa > Arthropoda > Malacostraca > Decapoda > Cambaridae > Procambarus > Procambarus clarkii. The sequence continues at coordinate 383,887 of NC_091178.1, forward strand.
TCAGTCAGGAGAAAAGGCATTAACACCTGGGATCAGGGGATAGGACCTTACTATCCCCCCCTCATCTGACCTGACCTGACCTGGTCGCCATCTTCGCCCCCCCCCCCACCCCCAGTCCCCCGCATCCCCCATACATACACTCTTCCCCTCCCCACCCTCTCCCACTCCCTCTCTCCCACTCTCTCTCTCTCCCACTCTCTATCTCTCTCCCACTCTCTATCTCACTCTCTCTCCCACTATCTCTCTCCTGCTCTCTCTCTCTCTCTCTCTCTCTCTCTCTCTCTCTCTCTCTCTCTCTCTCTCTCTCTCTCTCTCTCTCTCTCTCTCTCTCTCTCTCTCTCTCTCCCTCTCCCCTCTTCCCACACACACATACACACACACACACCTCCCCCCTCTCTCCCTCACCCGCTCTCTCCCTCACCCGCTCTCTCCCTCTTCATCTCTCTCCCTCTCCTCTCTCTCCCTCTCTCCCTCCCGCCTCTCTCTCCATCTCCTCCCCCCCTCCCCTTCTACTTTCTTCTCACTTCAGTGGAAGGGTCGGATCCCCCCCATCCACCCATTTATCTCTCCCTTTATCACTACCTTTCTCTCTCTCTCTCTTTTCCCCCCTCTCTCTCTCTCCCTCCCCCATCCTGCTCTGCCCTCCTGACAAATCCTATCACAGCACAACTATAGGAACAGGGTCAAGCATGGCAGCCAGAGGTACCAGGGGAACAGGGAAGAGCCAAGGTGATGAAATGAAGGATATGTTTGCCCAGTTTCTGGAGGACATCAAGAGTGAGATGCAAGAAATGATGCAGGAAATGAAGAACAAAATAAGCAACCTGAAAAGAGAGCTGACAGCAGCAAAGGAGGAGATTAGAGCCCTCAAAGAGAATGGTATCGAGGCTGAGAATCAGAAAACCATCCAGGGAGAAGGTGGTAATAGTTTTTTGGATGAGAATGCCACAATAAAAGCAACATTTGCAGAAATACTAAAAAAAAATAACTCTGAAGTAATGACTGCAGTGATGGAGGTGGCCATGAAAGCAGCCACCTCACAGGAGGCGGCACATTCCACTAGCCAACTGCTGGAAAGGAACAGATCAGTGGTTGCTGTGGGTATTAAAGAACAGGAAGGCTCTAATAGGACAGAGTGGAATGACAAGGACAAAGCAGCAGTGAATGAAGTACTAAAGGCACTAGACATGGAAGGGGCTGAGCATAGCATTGAGAAGGTTTTCAGGCTAGGTTGGTACAACAAAGACCGAGACCGAATGATAAAGATAGTGTTTGCAAACGAGAGCACAAAGGAGAAGATCCTATCAAGGAAGAGCTCCCTGAAAAACGTGGGAAAATTCAAAAATGTATTCCTCCAGAGAGACATGACAAGGGAGGAGAGAGCCGTGGCGGCAGAAGCAAGGAAGAGGCGCAGGGCAAGAGGAGAAAACCAGGAAGTCACAGCTCCCAACACAACACCCCCAGAGGCGAGGGGGGAACCCACAACCAGCTACCCAGTAACACCAGAAGGGAGGACAACCCCGCCACCCTCCTCTGCATAGAAAACCCCCCTACCCCAAACCCTCCCTGCCCCCACTCAAATGTTCAGCCAAATCTCCTTCCCCCAACACCCAATCCCCACCCCTTCTACCCCTCCCCTCCTCCCGAGTCCTCCCTCACCCCCTTTCCTTCCCGTCCTCCCTCCCCTTTCACCCCATCCCCTCCCTGTCCCTCCCCCTTCACTGGATCCCCCGCCCCTCATCCCAATATCCTTTGAGACCCTGTTATCCACCTCACAGGTCCTCACACCCATGGAACAGCCTCCCCCACCAGCAAAACACTCACCAAGGAGGCGATTTGAGAAGGGACAGAAGAAAGTGAGCCTCAAAGTGATGTACACTAACATAGATGGAATTACAAATAAAGCAAATGAGCTTGGAGAACGGGCACTAGAGGAAAACCCAGACATAATAGCTCTCACAGAAACAAAGATCACGAAAACGATAACAAACGCAGTGTTCCCACAGGACTATTATGTTATGAGGAAAGAGAGGGAAGGAAGAGGTGGGGGTGGTGTAGCTCTGCTGGTAAGAAAAGGCTGGAATTTTGAGGAGATGGATATTCAGGGCTGTGAAGGTTTCAGTGACTACATAGCAGGTACCGTAACAAATGGAGGGAAAAAATTATAGTCGTAGTCATATAGTCGGTTGGTGCTAATCTTGCCAGTAAAATCCCACAGACTCAGACACATATTAACACATATCTCTCAGGCAGCTATCCAAACTCTCTTCTCCTTTCACCAATCAGCCCGGCAGATGTTGTGTCCATCATACACTCTCTAAAAACCAAGGCAGGGAACACCAGTGAAATTCCGTCCATTGTGTACAAGAGAGCCTCCCATGCCCTTGCCCCACCCATAGCACTACTGTTCAACAAATCTATAGAGTGTCACACCTTCCCTGATATCCTCAAAAAAGCAAGAGTAACGCCAGTCCATAAAGGAGGCAATCCGGCGGACATAAACAATTATAGACCAATATCAAATCTACCCATTCTATCAAAAATATTTGAAAAAATTATTTACAAACAGCTCTATTCCTACCTCGTAAAATTCGACATACTCAGCCCCTGCCAGTTTGGCTTCCGGTCCCAAAAGAGCACCAACGATGCAATCATTAGTCTCCTTGACGTTATCTACTCAGCCCTTGACAAAAATGAGTTTCCGATTGGACTCTTCATTGACCTAAGAAAAGCCTTTGATACTGTTAATCACAACTACCTCTTACTTAAACTCCAGCATTATGGAATCCGAGGCCTTGCCCTTGACTACATCCGATCCTATCTTAGTGACAGACACCAATATGTAACCATCAATGATACAACTTCGTCCACTCTACCAATTACCGTTGGAGTGCCACAGGGCAGCATCTTAGGACCTCTTCTATTTCTTATATATATAAACGATCTGCCTAATGTCTCTAATATTCTCAAACCTATACTGTTTGCTGACGATACTACACTTATCTATTCAAACCTCAACCCACATACACTAAATAATGTTGTGAATAATGAATTAAAAAAAGTCCACTTATGGATGTCAACGAACAAACTAACATTAAACATCGAAAAGACTTACTACATCTTATTTGGAAGCAAATCATCAAATGCAATTCAGCTACAGATAGACAACATTAACATCAGTAATAAAGATGATGGCAAGTTTCTTGGCCTATTCCTAGACAAGAGACTCAACTTCAGCACCCACATTCAACACATAACTAAGAAAGTCTCTAAGACAGTTGGTATACTCTCCAAAATCAGATATTATGTTCCTAACTCTGCTCTCCTCTCACTATATTATGCACTAATTTACCCCTATCTTAATTATGGCATCTGTGCATGGGGGTCTACCACTGCAAACCACCTTAAGCCCATCATCACACAGCAAAAATCTGCTATCAGAATGATAACTAACTCAGCTTTCAGACAACACTCAGCTCCCTTGTTTAAATCCCTAAACTTGCTAAATATTAACTCCCTCCACACATTCTCTTGTGTCAACTACATTTACAAAACCCTGTTCTTAAATGCAAACCATGCTCTGAAACTCTCCCTGGACAGATGTAATAGGACCCATTATCACCACACCAGAAATAAATATCTCTTTGATATCCCCAGGGTCAAACTTAATCTGTGTAAACACTCTATGCAAATTAAGGGACCTAGTTTATGGAACTCACTCCCTAGTGAATTGAAAAACTGTAAAACTTTTGCCTTATTTAAAAGCAAAACCAAAAAGTACCTAACTTCATCTTCTTAGTTTCCTACACTGAGCTTTAAATTTGCTCTGTACCTAGTGTTACCCAATCTCCTAATTTTTATGTAATTTCAAACAACCTTATCATTGTGTTCATTGCTGTCTTCTTTTATGTGCTAGCCATATGCTGTATTGTGACTACCAATTTTTGTCAACTACCATTCAAGCTGTCATTGCAACCAATCTTATATTGTTTCTGCTGTATTATGCCTACCAATTTTTTTGTCAACTACCATTCAAGCTGTCATTGCAATCAATCTTAGCTACCTATGTGCTTTAATATACTGTACCTACAATTTTCTCTCATCTTTTTTTCATTTCATGTAATCTGTTATCATTTTTTGTCTATAATTTTGCAAGTATTTACCTCCTTAAAATTTTCTTAGATTAAGGACCTGCCCGAAACGCTGCGCGTGCTAGTGGCTTTACAAGACTGTAATTACCATATTTGTATCCTCACATTCCTTATGTACATTCTTGTATATGCATAAATAAATAAATAAATAAATATATAATCCACCACCAAATGACAGAAGACCTAGACAGGAATATGATAGAAACAACATGGCCACCATTAACATAATAGAAAGAGCAGCTTCTGTTGCTAGCAGGAATGGATCTGGACTACTAATTATGGGAGACTTCAACCATGGGAAGATAGATTGGAAGAACAGAGACCCGCATGGAGGACCAGAAACATGGAGAGCTAAGCTGCTGGACGTGGCAACAAGAAACTTTCTAAGCTTGAGCTTATCAAAGAACCAACAAGAATGAGAGGAGAAGATGAACCAGCAATGCTTGATTTGATATTTACCCTAAATGAGTGGGATATAAGGGAAGTTAAGATGGAAGCGCCCTTGGGAATGAGTGACCACAGTGTATTGAACTTTGAGTACCTGGTAGAGCTAGGACTTATCTCCCCCAAAAAAGAACTAGGAATCAAAAGGCTGGCATACCGAAAGGGGAATTATGAACAGATGAGAAGTTTCCTAAGTGAAATACCTTGGGACACAGACCTCAGAGATAAGTCTGTACAGGGTATGATGGACTATGTTACCCAAAAGTGTCAGGAGGCAGTAAACAGGTTCATCCCAGCCCAAAGGGAAAAATCCGAGAAGCAACAGAAGAATCCATGGTTTAATAGGGCATGTATGGAATCGAAGAAACTGAACAAAAGGGCGTGGAGGAACTTCCGGAATAACAGAACACCAGAAAGCAGAGAGAGATACCAGAGAACCAGGAATGAGTACGTCAGGGTGAGAAGAGAAGCAGAGAAAAGTTTTGAAAATGATATAGCAAACAAAGCCAAGACCGAACCAAAGCTACTCCACAGTCACATCAGAAGGAAAACAACAGTGAAAGAACAGGTATTGAAACTTCGAACAGGCAAGGACAGGTATACAGAGAATGACAGAGAGGTGTGTGAAGAACTCAACAAGAGGTTCCAGGAGGTCTTCACAATAGAACAAGGTGAGGTCACTATGCTAGGAGAAAGAGAGCTAAACCAGGCGGCCATGGAAGAGTTCGAAATTACGAGAGAGGAGGTCAAGAGACACCTGCTGGATCTGGATGTTAGAAAGGCTGTTGGTCCAGCTGGGATCTCACCATGGATACTGAAAGAGTGTGCAGAGGCACTTTGCTTGCCACTCTCCATAGTGTATAGTAAGTCACTGGAGACGGGAGACCTACCAGAAATATGGAAGACGGCGAATGTGGTCCCAATATACAAAAAGGGCGACAGGCAAGAGGCACTGAACTACAGGCCAATGTCCTTGACTTGTATACCATGCAAGGTGATGGAGAAGATCGTGAGAAAAAACCTGGTAACACATCTGGAGAGAAGGGACTTCGTGACAAATCGCCAACATGGGTTCAGGGAGGGTAAATCTTGCCTTACAGGCTTGATAGAATTCTACGATCAGGTGACAAAGATTAAGCAAGAAAGAGAGGGCTGGGCGGACTGCATTTTCTTGGATTGTCAGAAAGCCTTTGACATACTACCGCATAAGAGGCTGGTACATAAGCTGGAGAGACAGGCAGGTGTAGCTGGTAAGGTGCTCCAGTGGATAAGGGAGTATCTAAGCAATAGGAAGCAGAGAGTTACGGTGAGGGGTGAGACCTCCGATTGGCGTGAAGTCACCAGTGGAGTCCTACAGGGCTCTGTACTCGGTCCTATCTTGTTTCTGATATATGTAAATGATCTCCCGGAGGGTATCGATTCATTTCTCTCAATGTTTGCGGACGATGCTAAAATTATGAGAAGGATTAAACAGAAGAGGACTGTTTGAGGCTTCAAGAAGACCTAGACAAGCTGAAGGAATGGTCGAACAAATGGTTGTTAGAGTTTAACCCAACCAAATGTAATGTAATGAAGATAGGTGTAGGGAGCAGGAGGCCAGATACAAGGTATCATCTGGGAGAGGAAATTCTTCAGGAGTCAGAGAAGGAAAAAGACTTGGGGGTTGATATCACGCCAGACCTGTTTCCTGCAGCACATATCAAGCGTATAACATCAGCGGCATATGCCAGGCTGGCCAACATACGGACGGCATTCAGAAACTTGTGTAAAGAATCATTCAGAACTTTGTATACCACATATGTCAGGCCAATCCTGGAGTATGCAGCCCCAGCATGGAGTCCATATCTAGTCAAGGATAAGACTAAACTGGAAAAGGTTCAAAGGTTTGCCACCAGACTAGTACCCGAGCTGAAAGGTATGAGCTACGAGGAGAGACTACGGGAATTAAACCTCACTTCGCTGGAAGACAGAAGAGTCAGGGGGGACATGATCACCACATTCAAGATTCTGAAGGGAATTGATAGGGTAGATACAGTCTATTTAACACAAGGGGAACACGCACAAGGGGACACAGGTGGAAACTGAGTGCCCAAATGAGCCACAGAGATATTAGAAAGAACTTTTTTAGTGTCAGAGTGGTTGACAAATGGAATGCATTAGGAGGTGATGTGGTGGAGGCTGACTCCATACACAGTTTCAAGTGTAGATATGATAGAGCCCAATAGGCTCAGGAATCTGTACACCTGTTGATTGACGGTTGAGAGGCGGGACCAAAGAGCCAGAGCTCAACCCCCGCAAACACAACTAGGTGAGTACAAGTCAAAGTTAAAGAAGATTCAGCGGTATTATCAGGGGAATTGACAGGGTGGACAAAGACAAACTCTTCAGCACGGGTGGAACACGAACAAGGGGACACAGGTGGAAACTTAATACCCAGATGAGCCACAGAGACGTTATAAAGAATTTTTTCAGTGTCAGAGTAGTTAATAAATGGAATGCACTAGGCAGTGTTGTGGTGGAGGCTGACTGCATACACATTTTCAAATGTAGTTATGATACAGCCCAGTAGGCTCAGGAATCTCTACACCAGTTGATTGACAGTTCAGAGGCGGGACCAAAGAGACAAAGCTCAACCCCCACAAGCACAATTAGGTGAGTACAATTAGGTGAGTACACACACACACACACACACACACACAGGGGGCCTCGTAGCCTGGTGGATAGCGCGCAGGACTCGTAATTCTGTGGCGCAAGTTCGATTCCCGCACGAGGCAGAAACAGATGGGCAAAGTTTCTTTCACCCTGAATGCCCCTGTTACCTAGCAGTAAACAGGTACCTGGGAGTTAGTCAGCTGTCACGGGCTGCTTCCTGGGGTGTGTGTGTGTGTGGTGTGGAAAAAAAAAGTAGTAGTTAGTAAACTGTTGATTGACAGTTGAGAGGCGGGCCGAAAGAGCAAAGCTCAACCCCCGCAAACACAACTAGGTGAAAACTAGGTGAAACACACACACACACACACATAGTTACATAGGTACCAAGATCCTTAATGAGATAAAGATGGAGGGAACTGACCAAATGTTGAAAAGGTTTTCAGGCTTGGAAAGTACAACAAGGACAGAGACCGAATGATAAAGGTGGTATTCATGAATGAGAGCACAAAAGAGGAACTGTTAGCAAGGAAGAGCGGTCTAGCAAGTGTACAGAAGTTCAAAATAGAATTCCTGCAGAGGGATATGACAAGGGAGAGAGAAGGTGGGGCAGCAGACACGAGGAGGGAGTGCAGGGAGAGAGAAAGGAGTCAGAGAACCACAATCCCGAACCCTACAATCCCAGAGGGGAGTGGGGAACCCTCCTCAAACAGTGCAACAGCCACAGGGAGTGTTTTCTTCCTGAATTTCATCTCCCCATCCCTCTACCTCCCCCATCCTTTCCATTCCCTATGGACATCAATCCAAAGTGGAGCATCACCCCCACATTCTACCCAACAGATACCCTACCTGCCCCATCCCCTGACAGCCCCCCACTAAGTACCCGCCTAGGGCACCCTCCCCCCACACACCCCTTCCTCCCTCTCACCTCTCTCCCTAGGGCCTCCCATCTCCCACATCTCCCACTCCCAAGCCCTCTGTTCTCCCCCACCCCCCTAAGCGCCCTATTCTCCCCCATCCCACCCAAGCCTTCCCCTCTCTACCATTCCCCTAAACCCTCCCCTCTTCCTCACCCACCTCAGCCTTCCCTTTCCCCCCACACCCCACAAGCTCTCCCCCTTTTCTGCCCCCCCCAAGCCCCCTTTCTCCCCCATCCCCCCCAAGCCTCTCCTCCCCCCATGCCCCCCAAGCCTCCCCGTCTCCCACACCCCCCAACCCTCCCCCTCTCAACCCCCCAACCCTCCCCCTCTCACCCCCCCCCCTCCCCCAACAGGTCCCACAGGTCCCCCCCCCCCAGAGGAGAAGCAGAAGAGAGTCAGTTTCAGGGTAATGTATTCGAACATAGATGGGATCACAAGCAAGGCAAATGAACTAAGGGAAAGAGCACAAGAAGAGAACCCAGATGTAATCGGACTCACTGAAACAAAACTCTCAGGAATCATAACGAATGCCGTGTTTCCCCAGGAGTACACAGTAAAAAGGAAAGAAAGGGAAGATAGGGGGGAGTTGGAGTGGCCCTACTAATGAGAAAGGAATGGAGTTTCAAGGAGATGGCTATCCCGGGCTGTGAGGGTTTCAGAGACTACAAAGCAGGCACCATGACAATGGGAGGACCAAGAAGAGTAGTAGCAGTGATATATAATCCTCAACCAAATGACAGAAGACCCAGTCAAGAGTATGACAACAACAACATGGCAGTTAACACTATAATTAAGAGGGCATCCTCTGCTGCCTCTAGAAATAGATCCCACCTGCTCATCATGGTGGACTTCAATCACGGAAGGATTGACTGGGAGAACAAGGAACCGCATGGAGGCGAGGATACGTGGAGAGCCAAACTATTGGAGGTGGTGACTAGAAACGTTTTAACCCAGCATGTCAGAGAAGCCCACAAGGATGAGAGGAAATGACGAACCAGCGAGACTCGACCTAGTCTTCACTCTGAACGACTCCGACATAAGAGAAATCGGTTTTGAGACCCCAGTAGGAATGAGCGACCGCAGTGTACTGGCGTTTGAGTACCTGATTAAAGAAGGGTTATTGAACTCGAGGAGGGGTACAGAAAACAAAAGGCTGGCATTCCGAAAGGGAAACTATGAGGAGATAAGAAGATTCCTAGCAGATATAGCATGGGAAATAGTACTCAGGGGAAAGACGGCCCAAGACATGATGGTCTACATCACGCAGAAGTGCAAGGAAGCAGCAAACAAGTTTTTCCCAGTCCAAAAGGAAAGCAGTGAAATGAAGATGAGAAACCCATGGTTTAATCAGAGATGTTGGCTAGCTAAGCAGCAAAGTAAAAGGGCGTGGAGAAACTATAGGAATAACAGGACACTTGAGAGCAGAGAAAGATACCAGAGTGCCAAGAATGAATATGTCAGGATGAGGAAAGAGGCAGAAAGACAATACGAAAATGACGTGGCAAGCAAGGCAAAGACTCAGCCTAAATTGCTGCACAGCCACATCAGGAGAAAAACAACAGTAAAGGAACAGGTTATGAAATTAAGGATAGGGACAGAAGGATTCACTACAAACGACAAGGAAGTGTGTGAGGAACTGAATAAGAAATTCCAGGAGGTCTTCACCTTAGAGGAAGGAGAAATTCCAGAGATAAGAGAGAGAATAGTTAACCAGGAACCACTGGAAGAATTTGAGATTACCAGTGGGGATGTAAGGAAGCTCTTGCTAGAGTTGGATGTGACAAAGGCTATAGGCCCGGATGGAATCTTCCCTTGGATACTAAAGGAAGGAGCAGAAGCACTGTGTCTGCCACTCTCCATAATGTATAACAAATCACTGGTAACGGGAATTGCCAAAAAATTGGAAGACTGCTAGTGTAGTCCAATATACAAGAAGGGGGATAGACAGGAGGCACTGAAGGCCAGTGTCCCTTATTTGCCTTCCATGCAAGATGATGGAGAAGATTGTACGAAAAAAGCTAGTGGAACATCTCGAGCGAAAGAGCTTTGTTACACAGCAACAACATGGGTTCAGGGATGGCAAGTCCTGCCTCACAGGGTTACTTGAATTCTACGACCAGGCAACAAAAATCAGGCAAGAAAGAGAAGGGTGGGCAGACTGCATATTTTTGGATTGCCAGAAAGCCTTTGACACAGTACCACACAAAAGGCTAGTGAAAAAGCTAGAGATGCAGGCAGGTGTGAAAGGGAAGGTACTCCATTGGATAAAAGAGTACCTAAGCAACAGGAAACAACGAGTCAATGTGAGGGGTGAGGTCTCAGATTGGCGAGACGTTACAAGTGGAGTCCCTCAGGGGTCAGTCCTTGGACCTATACTGTTTCTGATATATGTAATTGATCTCCCAGAGGGTATACAATCGTTCTTCTCATTGTTTGTTGATGATGCAAAAATTATGAGGTTTAAAACACACTCACACACTCACAAGTATCATTCAGAATCTTGTACACCACATATGTAAGACCAATCCTGGAGTATGCGGCCCCAGCATGGAGCCCGTACCTTGTCAAGCACAAGACGAAGCTGGAAAAAGTTCAAAGGTATGCCACTAGACTAGTCCCAGAACTAAGAGGCATGAGTTACGAGGAAAGGCTGCGGGAAATGCACCTTACGACACTGGAAGACAGAAGAGTAAGGGGAGACATGATCACAACCTACAAAATCCTCTGGGGAATCGACCGGGTAAACAAGGATAAACTATTCAACACTGGTGGTACGCGAACAATGGGACACAGGTGGAAACTGAGTACCCACATGAGACACAGAGACGTTAGAAGGAACTTTTTCAGTGTCAGAGTAGTTAATGGATGGAATGCATTAGGCAGTGATGTGGTGGAGGCTGACTCCATACACAGTTTCAAGTGTAGATATGATAGAGCCCAGTAGGCTCAGGAATCTGTACACCAGTTGATTGACAGTTGAGAGGCGGGACCAAAGAGCCAAAGCTCATCCCCCCTCAAGCACAAATAGGGGAGTACAAATAGGTGAGTACACTCACACACACACACACACACACACACACACACACACACACACACACACACACACACACACACACACACACACACACACACACACACACAAGAGTCAATGCTCGATCCTGCAGACACAACTAGGTGAGTACACACACACACACACACACACGCACAAGGGGACACAGGTGGAAACTGAGTGCCCAAATGAGCCACAGAGATATTAGAAAGAACTTTTTTAGTGTCAGAGTGGTTGACAAATGGAATGCATTAGGGGGTGATGTGGTGGAGGCTCACTCCATACACAGTTTCAAGTGTAGATATGACAGAGCCCGATAGGCTCAGGAATCTGTACACCTGTTGATTGACGGTTGAGAGGCGGGACCAAAGAGCCAGAGCTCAACCCCCGCAAACACAACTAGGTGAGTACAACTAGGTGAGTACACACACATACATATATATATATATATATATATATATATATATATATATATATATATATATATATATATATATATATATATATATATATATATATATATATATATATTTATATATATATACAGGCTGCCTGTCCCTAACAACATAAATAATCAAGAGAAAAAAGCGGCCAGTTGGTGGCGGAGGAGGTGAACGTCCTCAAGTTAAAGCATGTCCGCCGCCGACTGCACCAAGTATTGATTGTCACAGCTGGTGGTGCAGCGGCCTGGTCCTCCAGCCTTGTCTTCCTGCTGTGGTTGCTACGGCTGCGGTGTTCCTGTGAATGCTGCCCGTTACTTAAGTTACTGGGGTAAAGACTGTATTAGTGATACTATCCAAAGTCTTCCTCTTGCCATAATATTCTTTATCCATTTTGGATAAAAATGTATTCATTTTGCAAAGCACATTTTATTACATTATTTAAATTACAGATAATATTAATACCTTAAATTATTTATGTCGAATACTTCAGGTTCACGTTTTAATTTCGATCGTCGTTTTCGTCTGTCAACTCCTCATTACAACGATCCCAGAGATGCCATATCTCAAGAGATAACGAAAGGCTTAGCGTCAGAACAAATAAAACTGCAAAAATGAACTTTGGAGAGTTAACTTTCTTACTTTCTTCTCAAGTGAATAAAAATATAAGGAAAATAAGAAGATTCTTGCTAGAATCATTGATCTCGCCCTTTCAGTCACATTCAATAATATATAAATCTGTTTTCAGTCCTATTTTGTGGCTTGTTGAGCTTGAAACCGTTGCTCCTTGTTTGTGTTTCATTTGACATTTTGAAGAAGTTGTCCGGATCAACATCCTCCAATTAGTTCAGCATTTTAAAAGTTTGGTTGAGATCCACCCTTCCATGTCTGAGTTGCAGTATTGCTAGCATTGAGGCCCTCAACCCGTTCCTGGTACAAGAGTTGACTTAGTTCTGAAATTATTTATATTGTCCGGTGTTGTATTTTCTCGAGAGCAGCTGAGACCTTCTGCAGATGAGGTATCCATGCTTGGATACAGTAATCCAAGTGGGAGCGCACCAGAGATTTATTCACTTGAATCCCTAACTACCTTATTGTCCTTTAAGACAAATGTGCGCTTGATTATTCTTAGGGTTTGATTAGTATTTTTTCAACTGCCGCTCCCACTAGTTGGGCAACTGTCAATGAATGGTGGATTTTTACCCCACAGTCCTTTTCTTCCTCAATCTGTTGCAAGGTATTAGCGTTAATTTGGTAGATGTGACGTGGGTTGTTATGCCCCACATGCAAAGTTATGCAATTTTCAATCTTAAAAAGCATTTGCCAGTCTTCTGACCACTTGTGCAGTTCATGTAGACCTCTTCGTAAGACCTCAATATAATTTTCAGTGGAGTACTGCAAGTTTCCCTTTTGGAGCCAACCTTTATTGCCATATATATCAATGATTTATACGAAAATTTTACAATGCACATCATCAAATTTGCGGATGGCACTAGGATTTACGGTAAAGTAGAAAGTTATAATGATATTGAGGCCTTTCAAAGAGATCTACACGAACTCAAGTGATCGAAAAACCAGGCAAATGCTTTTAAATATCGAAAAATGCACGATCTTCTGTGTGGACATAAAATTGCGCATTACAACTACCAAATCAACAACATTACCTTGCAGCAGACTGATGAATAAATGGACCTACGAGTCAGAATTCACCAATCACTGATGTTGCTCAAGTAGAAGCTGTACTAAAAAAAAAAATACCAAATCCTTGGAATAGTCAAGCGAAACGTAGACTTAATAAACAAGAAGGTAGTTATACAACTGTACAAATCTCTTGTGTGCCCCCCATTTGCATTATTGTATCCAAGTATTTAGACCCCATCTTCAGAAACACATATCTGCTTTGGAGAAAGTACAGCATTGAGTGACAAAAATCATTCCAAAACTAAGGCGACTCTCATACCAGAAACGGGCGAGGGCCTCAGGGGCTAACCACACTGAAAGGCAGGCATAGCGGAACTGATCTCAACGAAACTAGTAAAATACTGAACAATTTGGAGGATATTAATCCAGACCACTTCCTCAAATGGTCAGATGTAACACGATTAAGGAGCAATGGGTTCAAGCTCAGCAAGCTCAACAACAACATGAAATGTTTTTTCCACCCATAGGATCATCAACGCCTGGAACCGCCTACCCGCCGAAGCCGTAAATGGCGTTACATTACTGAATTTTAAAATCCAGCCAGATAAAATCATCAAGAAAAATGGGGGGATCTTTGACAAGCTGCCGGCTTCCTGTCCTCGTCAAGGCCACTAGAGAGATAGTCGCCATCAGGTAAATTTAGATGAATATTGAAGTAAATCAGTGGGACATCATTAAAGGAAACATAATGACCATACAAGTGGGACATCAGTATGGGGCTACATAATGACCATACAAGTGGGACATCATTATGGGGCTACATAATGAACTATACAAGCATCATTATGGGGCTACATAATGAACTATACAAGCATCATTATGGGGCTACATAATGAACTATACAAGCATCATTATGGGCTACATAATGAACTATACAAGCATCATTATGGGGCTACATAATGAACTAACTATACAAGCATCATTATGGGGCTACATAATGAACTATACAAGCATCATTATGGGACTACATAATGAACTATACAAGCATCATTATGGGGCTACATAATGAACTATACAAGCATCATTATGGGCTACATAATGAACTATACAAGCATCATTATGGGGCTACATAATGAACTAACTATACAAGCATCATTATGGGGCTACATAATGAACTATACAAGCATCATTATGGGACTACATAATGAACTATACAAGCATCATTATGGGACTACATAATGAACTATACAAGCATCATTATGGGACTACATAATGAACTATACAAGCATCATTATGAGCCACATAATGAACTATACAAGCATCATTATGGGGCTACATAATGAACTATACAAGCATCATTATGGGACTACATAATGAACTATACATGCATCATTATGGGACTACATAATGAACTATACAGGCATCATTATGGGACTACATAATGAACTATACAAGCATCATTATGGGACTACATAATGAACTATACAAGCATCATTATGGGACTACATAATGAACTATACAAGCATCATTATGGGACTACATAATGAACTATACAAGCATCATTATGGGACTTCATAATGAACTATACAAGCATCATTATGGGGCTACATAATAAGTTTCATAAGAGGGACGTCATTATGGGGACAAAATGTGTTAAACTTAACTGCCAAATATTCCTGGACACTGTTGAGTCTACCAAAAAGTAAGTCATAAAGGTGAATGGCTTGACTTAGCTACATTATGAAATTACCAAAACAATAACGATATCCTACCAAAACAATAACGATACCCTACCAAAACAATAACGATATCCTACCAAAACAATAACGATATCCTACCAAAACAATAACGATATCCTACCAAAACAATAACGATACCCTACCAAAACAATAACGATATCCTACCAAAACAATATCGATGCCCTTCCAAAACAATAAACGTACCCTTCCAAAACAATAACGATACCGTTCCCCCAAAAATCCTGAATACGAGGAGGCTACTGTAAGATATATTTTGATAATACACTCAGTAATGAGGCGCATTCAGTGTATTGTATACGATATTTGTCTGTGGCGTTGTGACGTCCACTGCAACATTCCTGCAACAATACAGCTGCCGGTCGTCAACACACTAATGTTCGCACGGGTTTCTTACTGATAATCAATAGTTGGCGCGTGCACTGCAAGATGGGCATTTACAAGCTCCTCTTCATTGACGAAAGTTTTTCCTAACTATAATCACACCAGGGAAAGTGAAAACCAAAATTATTAGTTCATTTCAGAATTCAACTTTAAGACATAAATCAGCGAAATGTATCAAGCATTATATCAAATAATATTCCAAAACACTTGCGTCTTTTCCGATTTATATGTAGATCGTTCACGGTAGACACTTGAAAAAATCATAGAACATACACAAAAATCTGGCACACCATTATCACTACCAGTTAATTAACCAAGTGTCAAGTGCCCGGCCCTCGGCGCTGCTCACCTTAAACACTTGACTGTAGACGGCATTGGTCGCTGCAGCAGCCATGTCGAGGGCTATACACGGTGAGGGAGGTGAGGACAAGGAGTGTGGCGAGGCTGGACGGCCGAGGATTTTATGTAATCGCCGACGAGGCTTTGCTCAGGTCGTCTGCTGCTGCCTCCGTGTCTCTCCACCTGCTGCTCCCTCGCCTCTACTCAACGGAGCACGCGCGCCCGTTTTCTCTCCTTTCTAAATTTTCTTTCAAATACGGCCGTCAGGTATGTCTTGAATATAATTCTGGGAAAATATATATATATATATATATATATATATATATATATATATATATATATATATATATATATATATATATATATATATATATATATATATATATATATATATATATATATATATATATATATATATATATATATATATATATATATATATATATATATATATATATATATATATATACATATATATATATATGTCGTACCTAATAGCCAGAACGCACTTCTCAGCCTACTATTCAAGGCCCGATTTGCCTAATAAGCCAAGTTTTCATGAATTAATGTTTTTTCGTCTACCTAACCTACCTAACCTAACCTAACCTAGCTTTTTTTGGCTACCTAACCTAACCTTACCTATAAATATAGATTAGGTTAGGTTAGGTAGGGTTGGTTAGGTTCGGTCATATATCTACATTAATTTTAACTCCAATAAAAAGAATTGACCTCATACATAGAGAAAAGGGTTGCTTTATCATTTCATAAGAAAAAAATTATTGTAAATATATTAATTCAGGAAAACTTGGCTTATTAGACAAATCGGGCCTTGAATAGTAGGCTGAGAAGTGAGTTCTGGCTACTAGGTACGACATATATATATACATATATATATGTCGTACCTAGTAGCCAGAATGCACTTCTCGGCCTACTATGCAAGACCCGATTTGCCTAATAAGCCACGTTTTCCTGAATTAATATATTTTCTCTAATTTTTTTCTTATGAAATAATAAAGCTACCCATTTCATTATGTATGAGGTCAATTTTTTTTTATTGGAGTTGAAATTAACGTAGATATATGACCGAACCTAACCAACCCTACCTAACCTAACCTAACCTATCTCTATAGGTTAGGTTAGGTTAGGTAGCCGAAAAAGTTAGGTTAGGTTAGGTTAGGTAGGTTAGGTAGTCAAAAAACATTAATTCATGAAAACTTGGCTTATTAGGCAAATCAGGCCTTGCAAAGTAGGCTGAGAAGTGCGTTCTGGCTACTAGGTACGACATATATATATATATATATATATATATATATATATATATATATATATATATATATATATATATATATATATATATATATATATATATATATATATATATATATATATATATGTCGTACCTAGTAGCCAGAACGCACTTCTCAGCCTACTTTGCAAGGCCTGATTTGCCTAATAAGCCAAGTTTTCATGAATTAATGTTTTTTGACTACCTAACCTACCTAACCTAACCTAACCTAACTTTTTCGGCTACCTAACCTAACCTAACCTATAGAGATAGGTTAGGTTATATATATATATATATATATATAAATATATATATATATATATATATTATATATATATATATATATATATATATATATTTATATATATATATATATATATATATATATATATATATATATATGTCGTATATATATATATATATATATATATATATATATATATATATATATATATATATATATATATATATATATATATATATATATATATATATATATATATATATATATATATATATATATATATATATATATATATATATATATATATATATATATATATATATATATATATATATATATATATATATATATATATATATACGACATATATATATATATATATATATATATATATATATATATATATATATAAATATATATATATATATATATATATATATATATATAATATATATATATATATATATATTTATATATATATATATATATATATAACCTAACCTATCTCTATAGGTTAGGTTAGGTTAGGTAGCCGAAAAAGTTAGGTTAGGTTAGGTTAGGTAGGTTAGGTAGTCAAAAAACATTAATATATATATATATATATATATATATATATATATATATATATATATGTCGTACCTAATAGCCAGAACGCACTTCTCAGCCTACTATTCAAGGCCCGATTTGCCTAATAAGCCAAGTTTTCATGAATTAATGTTTTTTCGTCTACCTAACCTACCTAACCTAACCTAACCTAGCTTTTTTTGGCTACCTAACCTAACCTTACATATAAATATAGGTTAGGTTAGGTTAGGTAGGGTTGGTTAGGTTCGGTCATATATCTACGTTAATTTTAACTCCAATAAAAAAAATTGACCTCATACATAGAGAAAAGGGTTGCTTTATCATTTCATAAGAAAAAAATTATAGTAAATATATTAATTCAGGAAAACTTGGCTTATTAGGCAAATCGGGCCTTGAATAGTAGGCTGAGAAGTGAGTTCTGGCTACTAGGTACGACATATATATATATATATATATATATATATATATATATATATATATATATATATATATATATATATATATATATATATGTCGTACCTAGTAGCCAGAACTCACTTCTCAGCCTACTATTCAAGGCCCGATTTGCCTAATAAGCCAAGTTTTCCTGAATTAATATATTTACTATAATTTTTTTCTTATGAAATGATAAAGCAACCCTTTTCTCTATGTATGAGGTCAATTTTTTTTTATTGGAGTTAAAATTAACGTAGATATATGACCGAACCTAACCAACCCTACCTAACCTAACCTAACCTATATTTATATGTAAGGTTAGGTTAGGTAGCCAAAAAAAGCTAGGTTAGGTTAGGTTAGGTAGGTTAGGTAGACGAAAAAACATTAATTCATGAAAACTTGGCTTATTAGGCAAATCGGGCCTTGAATAGTAGGCTGAGAAGTGCGTTCTGGCTATTAGGTACGACATATATATATATATATATATATATATATATATATATATATATATATATATATATATATATATATATATATATATATATATATATATATATATATATATATATATATATATATATATATATATATATATATATATATATATATACGACATATATATATATATATATATATATATATATATATATATAAATATATATATATATATATATATATATATATATATATATATAATATATATATATATATATATATATATATATATTTATATATATATATATATGTCGTACCTAGTAGCCAGAACGCACTTCTCAGCCTACAATGCAAGGCCCGATTTGCCTAATAAGCCAAGTTTTCATGAAATAATTATTTTTCGACTACCTAACCTACCTAACATAACCAAACCTAACTTTATTGGCTACCTAACCTAACCTAACCTATAGAGATAGGTTTGGTTAGGTTAGGTAGGGTTGGTTAGGTTCGGTCATATATCTACGTTAATTTTAACTCCAATAAAAAAAATTGACCTCATACATAATGAAATGGGTAGCTTTATCATTGCATAAGAAAAAAAATAGAGAAAATATATTAATTAAGGAAAACTTGGCTTATTAGGCAAATCAGGCCTTGCATAGTAGGCCGAGAAGTGTGTTCTGGCTACTAGGTACGACATATATATATATATATATATATATATATATATATATATATATATATATATATATGCGAACAAGCCTGAATGGTCCCCAGGACAATATGCAACTGAAAACTCACACCCCAGAAGTGACTCGAACCCATACTCCCAGGAGCAACGCAACTGGTATGTACAAGACGCCTTAATCCACTTGACCATCACGACCGGACATAATGAGGTGATAGCCGAAGCTATTTGAGCCACCCCACCGCCGGCACTCGGATATTGTCCTGGGGACCATTCAGGCTTGTTCGCATTTGTGTTCCTCACGTGTGCCCCAAAGAATGAGGTGATTTGGTAAAATGCTATGCCCAAGATTACCATCCGAGTGCCGGCGGTGGTCTGTAACATTGTGTGTGTGTTCGTTCGAAAACATTGCTAGTTTTCCATTGGTGTATTCTATTATAGTAATACGTACTCAACATTTCCTAATACTGTGTTTTGTAGTTTGACCGTATTAGTGTTTTAAGCTGCCAAATTTGTTAGGTACAGTAAATAGTTTAGTACAGTCGATAGTAAACACGTTTTTTTTTTCTAAATTCTTAAAAACATTTCCAATACGTTTTCTCAGTGCATCTCTGCTGGTCCACATTATCAATACAACGCGTAAGGCTTTAATAGAAGCTATGAATTTAAAATTATTAACATAGAACGCACAGGAATATTGATCCACAGTGCAATACGCTATCTTTATTGTTAATAATAAGTTGTATACCTGAAGGTAATAAGTTCTCTGGACCACTGAGATATTTTAACTACACTTAATCCACTTAGTGTTATTGATAACAACTAATGAAACACTACAGTGTCACTTG
This sequence comes from Procambarus clarkii, assembly GCF_040958095.1. Taxonomy (NCBI): domain Eukaryota; kingdom Metazoa; phylum Arthropoda; class Malacostraca; order Decapoda; family Cambaridae; genus Procambarus; species Procambarus clarkii. Next base: position 404,178 of record NC_091178.1, read on the forward strand.
AACCCATTTACAATTTAAAGTTACCATTGCACCTAGAATTATGTTCAGGTTCCGTTAAGGATATTAAAAAATCAATTTTAGCTTAAATTATCTTGTAAATTAGTTTAATAAATGGTAAATGATTTTCAACATTTATAAACTCAAAGCAATAAATAGCGAGAATATAATCAAAGAGCAATCTTTTTAATAAAGACCAGAGAGCTAAATAAACTTATGAACAATTGGAGAAAGGGTCTGATAGAACCTTGTCAAATTACAAATATCGAAAGTAGAAATAAGAAGCCAAGAAAAATTGTTGCATTATTCAAAGATTTATCGTTACGAGGGTCATCTGTCCATTTCACCATATACTTAAGTCAGTGCAGGTGTTATTGTTACTAAGGCACTTCGCCATTTATAAACCGTCCCAATCATTCGTTGTCATTGTTACCCTCGCTAAACTTCACATCTTGCTTGCAGCTCTCACTAGGCTTCACCTTTCTCTTATTGTCTGAAGTGACAGAGAACGTCGCTTGTTATTGCATGAAGCCCCTGTCAGGTATACTGTAAGGTACCCAGGTCATAGCCACCGCCTGACAGCTCGCCCTGGAGGTAAAAAAGCAAATTAATATATAAATATATATGTATATACATATTAGTATATTTTGGTAGCAGTCTTTCCTGTAGACATATATTATTAAATATGACCGAAAAAGTAAGATTAATAATTCTAACACGAATTTTCTCAATCTTTCGTACATTTCTTTTCACTGTTGGTGGTAATTCAAAAATCAATTCTCAAAAATTCATTTTTATTTCTAGTCTGACGTGACACTTGAGCGCGTTTCGTAAAACTTATTACATTTTCAAAGACTTTAGTTTAAACATACACAACTGAATAGAACTTACACATCTCCGATTTGTTTATATCTACATTTGAGTGAGGTGGATGGGGTGAGGTGGTATTTAATAAGGTATTAATTTCATCAACACAAGACAGAACACGAAACAATGGGTATTGAATAGAAGTGATTGTAGAAAGCCTATTGGTCCATATTTCTTGATACTTCTATATTGGAGCGGAGTCTTGAGGTGGGTAGAATATTGTTGTGCATTAATTGGCTGTTGATTGCTGGTGTTGACTTCTTGATGTGTAATGCCTCGCAAACGTCAAGCCGCCTGCTATCGCTGTATCTATCGATGATTTCTGTGTTGTTTACTAGGATTTCTCTGGCGATGGTCTGGTTGTGGGAAGAGATTATATGTTCCTTAATGGAGCCCTGTTGCTTATGCATCGTTAAACGCCTAGAAAGAGATGTTGTTGTCTTGCCTATATACTGGGTTTTTTGGAGCTTACAGTCCTCAAGAGGGCATTTGAAGGCATAGACGACGTTGGTCTCTTTTAAAGCGTTCTGTTTTGTGTCTGGAGAGTTTCTCATGAGTAGGCTGGCCGTTTTTCTGATTTTATAGTAAATCGTCAGTTGTATCCTCTGATTTTTGTCTTTAGGGATAACGTTTCTATTAACAATATCTTTCAGGACCCTTTCCTCCGTTTTATGAGCTGTGGAAAAGAAGTTCCTGTAAAATAGTCTAATAGGGGGTATAGGTGTTGTGTTGGTTGTCTATTCAGAGGTTGCATGGCGTTGCATGGCCTTCTTATGATGTCTTCGACGAAACTATTGGAGAAGCCGTTGTTGACTAGGACCTGCCTTACCCTACAGAGTTCTTCGTCGACTTGCTTCCATTCTGAGCTGTGGCTGAGAGCACGGTCGACATATGCGTTAACAACACTCCTCTTGTACCTAATATGCGTTAACAACACTCCTCTTGTACCTATCTGGGCAGTCGCTTTTGGCATTTAGGCACATTCCTATGTTCGTTTCCTTAGTGTAGACTGCAGTGTGGAAACCTCCGCTCTTTTCCATGACTGTTAAATCTAGAAAGGGCAGCTTCCCATCCTTTTCCATCTCGTAAGTGAAACGCAGCACGGAACATTTGAGCGGAGTTCCGTGCTGCGTTTCACCCAAAGAGATTCAGACTGATTGTGGGAGTGTGTTCCAATCGAGATGGTTTAGGCAAACTATTGCAAGCTGGGGGATAACCCAGATTCGGTCTTCGCCCTACAGACCGCAATCGCAAGGTTCCACTCGACCTTGAAGACCATGTTAAGAGTGTTCTGCACCGAACAAAGAACAGAATGGGATGAGGCCGTGTATCTGGCGTTATTTGCGATACAGGACGCAGTGGTAGAGTCTCTGGGATTCTCACCGTTTCAACTCATGTATGAACACGAGGTGCGTAGTCCCCTATCGATGCTGAAGGAACAGCTAACGTCGGGAGTGGCCATGAAATCAGTCGACGAGTATGTGTATAAATTCAAGGAACGACTTGGAAGTGCGAAGAAGTTAGCAGGAAAGCATCTGAGGAAGGCCCAGAGGAAGATGTCCGATTGGTATGATCGGAAGGCCGTCCAAAGGGAGTTTCATGTTGGGACCCGGGTGATGGTGCTGCTACTCAGAAAGAGCAAGGTGACTGAACCGCGTTTCGAAGGACCATACAGGGTTGTGAAGCGGATAGGCCAAGTGAACTATGAAATCAGCAAGCCGGACCGATCCCGTAAGATGCAAGTGTTTCATATAGATCGTCTGAAGCCGTATTTCCAGGAAGAAGGAAAGGCCACCGATAGGAACGGGACGATGCGACCAGAAGGAGAGGGGAGAGCAGTTATGTGTATGAGACTGAACCAAGAATTTCCAGAGGAAGAAGGAAAATGAGCCCGTGCTGATGGCACTCATCTTTCTAACACCGAGAGTTTAAGAAGCTACGGAGAGAAGTTACAACATCTGAAAGGGAAGCAGAGGGCCGATTTTATGACCATTTTTAGAGAGAATGAATCTATTTTCACGGACGTGCCCCGACGCCACAGGAGTGTGATACACGAAATAGAAGTGAGAGGTGGTAGGCCAATTAAGCACAGTGCATATCGGGTCAGCCCGGAGAAGAGGGAGCTATTGAGGAAAGAAGTGAAATATCTTCTGGCGAACGACCTAGCAGAGCCCAGTAATAGTGAGTGGAGTTCGCCTTGTTTGTTGGTAAGGAAGAGCGATGGGACGTACCGTTTTTGTACGAATTATCGGAAAGTAAACGCCATCACCGTGTCGGATTCTCATCCTATGCCTCGCGTGAATGATTGTATCGACCAGGTAGGCAACGCCAGGTACGAGTCGAAGGTCGTTCCCCTGAAAGGATATTACCAGATATCATTGACCAGGGAGGCCAGAAAGATTTCTGCTTTCGTCACGCCGGATGGGCTATATCAGTACAAGGTGCGGCTGTTGCTTCCAGAGAATGATGAATGAGGTGCTTTGGGGGGGCCGAAGGATGCACGGTGTACATAGACGACATCGTGGTGTACGCCAACAGTTGGGAAACACACTTGGTCCAACTCAAGGAATTATTCAGAAGGCTTGAGGAAGCGAACTTGACAGTGAATCTAGCGAAAAGCTAGTTTGGAAAGGCTTGTCTGGAGTACTTTGGGTTCATTATAGGATAAGGAGAAGTGACCCCGGTTGATCAGAAGGTGACAGCAATCAAGGAGTACCCCGTGCCCAGAACAAGGAAGGAATTACTTCGGTATCTGGGAATGATAGGCTACTACAGGGGGTTCTGTGAGAATTTTTCCACCATAGCCCACCCACTGACGGAGATGTTGTCCAAGAATAAGAGATGAAAGTGGAGGGAAGGCCTGCCAGGAATCTTTTGAAAAGACGAAGAGCCTGCTGACAGAGGCCCCTGTTCTGATATCCCCAGACTTCTCGGCGAGATTCATACTATATGTCGACGCCAGTGACGTTGGAATAGGAGCCATGTTGGTCCAAGAAAGGAACGAGGTACACAGACCAGTGGCCTTCTACTCAAAAAAGTTTGTAAAACACCAGCACGCCTACAGTACCGTCGAGAAAGAGGCCCTAGCTCTGGTCATGTCCTTACAACATTTCGATGTGTACGTGGGAGGAAGTGTGCAACCAGTACTAGTATTCACTGACCATAACCCATTGACCTTCCTATACAAAATGAAGCATTCAAACCAGAGGTTAACGAGATGGGCGTTGCTTCTGCAGGAATATTGGTTAGAGATAAGGGAAAAGAGAATGTAGTGGCAGATGCCCTTTACCGTGTGCACTGATCAGATATGACTCTTATTTTAAGGGGAGGGGGTATGTGACGGTGTCCCACCCCTATATTTCTTCCTTCCCAGCTTAAAAGAGTAATATCTCCGTAACCTGAGTATTCTCTGATGATCAGGGAACATTTTCATGTGTGGAAAAGCGTGGAGCGTGATTAAACTGGCTGTAAAATGGCCAGTTAAGTTTGATAATGCAAGGGGCTTACGCCTTTTGGGGCACAAGGTGGCGACAGTCCATTCTGTTTCCCACCAAGACGTCGTGACTCCTCCCGGCACCTGATTGACCAGGTGAGGTCACGTGCCGGAAGTGACCAATGACGAGAGCCCTCGGGTGGTGTGACGTGATGAGGCGGAGGGCTCTCGGGGCCACTGGCGCCTGGGTGGGAGAGAGAGTACGTCACAAGCCGCCCTAGAGTGAGGACGCACTCAAGTGAGCTCCTGATCTAAAGGTTAGAGAGCCCTTACCAGTAGATTTAAGCATCACTTCGATACGGCAGACAGACCGGGAGGCCACCCTTGATCCGCGGAGTACCCAGAAGCAAGGATAGACCGGATTAGAGAGCCAAGAGCTCTATCAAGAGTCTGCAGCAGGGACGAACGTGGAGGCTGGAGACGTCTGGGACGCCCAGCGGACCGACCGCGTTACACATATCAAGTGAGAAGCTACGGCCGGGCCGAATCTACTGGCAGTGAGGCGAAGGGAACTGAGCTGGACTGCAAGAGTCGGCAGTGCCAGTGAGAGTGCAGGACGACGACGGAGGTACCTGTCTCCAGTAGCCCGGAGAAGAGGAGGAGGAAGGCAGTACCTGTCGGGAGTGAGTATGGCCAGGACACGATACCACAAGGACGACGGAGGAACCTGTGTGTAGGAACTGATCGACGGGAGACCAGAAGCTAGGACCAGGAACCTCAACATTCCTCAACAGAGGAGGATTCAGCTTTGTGGTTGGAATGAAGTAAGGTAGATAATTGTCCCTCCCTTTACCCTTTTGATCTAGGCGAGCTAGGGTATTTTATATATTGTGAACATTTCTACTTATCATTTTATTGTCTAAGTGACAGAGTGTTAGGCTAGGAGTCAAGAGCTCATGTAGGCTTGATAGTGGTGGAACATAAATGTGTTGATGCGGTGATGTTAGTGATCCTGGAGGTAGTAGCTGGTTTGCAAGGAGCCAGCAACGAACTATGAAACGCCCAGCTGATCATGTTGTCAGAGGCGCGGGGAGAGCCCCGGCTGTTTTGACAGTTGGAGCCATCAGCTGACCATGTTGCCAGAGACGTGTCGTGAGGAGTGTTGCCACCAGCAGACGATTCCACTTATAGACATTTCTTTATGCAATTTATATGTATATATATATACCTTTTCTTCAGTAAACTTTTAAACTAACTGATGAGTTTAAGTGAGCCTCCATTCTCTTGGGCTATATTTTTGAGTGAGACCATTTATGACACCTTGCACTGCACGTGACATTGCATCCTTAAGTAAGATAACTAAGGAGACCAATGATGTGTTGCTGGGACACGAGTATAAACACCCAGCTGGTGACCTGGGCAGACCAGATATCCAAGAGAGAGAGCGTCCCAGTGTCAGGACGGGCAGGTTCAGGTGTGTCACAGGTAGACCTGAACCTCTCCACTCGCTAGGGGTATAGATAAGGTCAGCCTTTAGTTGACTGGGAGAGCCCAAGGGCGAGCAGTGGCGCCTGGTACTGAGGGGCTAAGACCCGTCGGACGACCCCAACCACAGGTAGGAAGGGGGTGAACCTTGACACTATATACTGAGTTCTTTGGAACTTACAGTTAATCCTTGGTACAAAAGGATTAAAAATGGGGAGGTCACTTTAGAACAGGAATTCGTACAACTGGTTAGAAATGTTAAAAAAGAGATAAGGAAAGATAAAATTCCCATTATTTGCATTAGCGTGGGAGGAAATGATGTTGGTCGAGTCAGGAGTGAGGAACTGATTCAGAGGTATAAAACAGCCATAGAGTTAGTTAGGAGCAAGGGAGGAATCCCGATCATATGTGGCATTCTTCCAAGAAAGGGAGTGGGAAATGAATGGATATCGAGGGCACTTGGTGTCAATTGCCGGCTGGAAAGATATTGCAAATCAAATGCAATATCTTTCATAGACAACTGGGAACACTTCTATGGAAGAAATGAAATGTATGCTCGTGATGGGGTGCATCTATCGAGAGCTGGGGTTGTTGCTGTTGCGAACTCGCTAGAAGAAGTGGTTAGAGGTGTTTGTTTGGGTTTAAACTGTTAGTAGATAGAGGTATGGGAATTGATTTGGAGGAAGGAGGTAATAAAAGTATGTGTTTGTGGGAGAAAGGAATTGGCAAAACGATCAGGGAAAGAGAAGGTCCGCAAAATAACAATTCACTTAGGGTATATTACACTAACAGTAGAAGTCTAAGAAATAAAATTAACGAATTAAATGCTCTTGTCTGCACAGAAAAAATAGATATTATTGCACTTACCGAAACGTGGATGAATGTAGAAAATAGAGAACTATTAGCTGAATATCAAATATATGGATTTAAACTATTTCACACAGATAGATATATTAGACGAGGAGGTGGAGTAGCCATATATGTTAGGGACAATTTGAAATGTAGTCTCAAAGAGGGAATCAAAACTGAGCCACACACAGAAACTATTTGGATTGAATTAAACGAAAAAGCTAATAATATTATAATAGGAGTAATATATAGGCCACCAAATTTAGACAGAATGGAAGCAAAGCATCTATGGGATGAAATATCTAGAGCATCTAGAGCTAACAGTATTTATGTCATGGGTGACTTTAATTTTAGCGGAATAAACTGGTTGAACAAAACAGGGAATAGTGAAGCAGAAGATTTTCTAGAATTAATTGACGATTGCTTTCTTACGCAACACATTAAGGAACCAACACGGGAAAATAATATTTTAGATTTAGTGTTAACTAACAGGGAAACGCAAATTAATGACATCGAAATAGGGAGTGAGCTAGGGAGCAGTGATCACAAAGAAATCAGATTTAGCATAGAATGGAATAGACCAGTAGGAGAAAATTCTGTTAAAGTGCCAGATTTTCGAAAAGCTGATTTTAATAGCCTAAGAAATTTTTTGGGTCAAATTGATTGGAAAGGCTTGGGTATGGGGTGTGGGCCGGTCTTGGAGCGAGACATGAACCCAGCGATAGGTGACTTAAATGGGGATTTCGATGTGGATTCAATATATAACTTATTTAAGAATATTCTAAACAAAGCACAGGAACGTAGTATACCATACAAATTGAATAGATCGTATACTAATGACCCAAAGTGGATAACAAAGAATTTGAAGAACCTTATAGGTAAAAAGAGAGCTTGGTACAAAAGGATTAAAAATGGGGAGGTCACTTTAGAACAGGAATTCGTACAACTGGTTAGAAATGTTAAAAAGAGATAAGGAAAGCAAAAAGAAACTATGAAGTTCGCATAGCAGGGCAAGCAAAGACAAATCCTAAAGGGTTTTTTCAGTTATATCGTACTAAGACTAGGGAAAGGATAGGTCCATTAAAACTGAGACAGGTCAAATAACAGATAGTGATGAAGAGATGAGTAGTATTTTTAATAAATATTTTGTATCTGTATTTACTAAAGAGGAACTTAACAATATGCCTTCAGCCGAACAAGTCTATGTGGGTGGGGACGAGGACAGGTTGACGAGTTTAGCAGTTACCAGGGAGGATGTTCTTAAACAAATAGTAAAACTCAAACCAAACAAATCCCCAGGGCCGGATGAAGTGTTTGCTAGGGTGCTTAAAGAATGCAAAGAGGAGCTTTGTGACCCACTGTCAACCATATTTAATAAATCAATAGAGTCAGGCAGAGTGCCAGAGTTTTGGAAAGTTGCTAATGTGATACCAGTTTTTAAGAAAGGAGATAGATCACTTGCGTCTAACTATCGACCAATTAGCCTAACGTCTATTGTGGGAAAGTTACTCGAATCTATAATAGCAAATAAAATTCGTCTTCATCTTGAAAAACATAAATTAATAATTGAGTCGCAACATGGTTTTATAAATGGCCGTTCATGTTTAACAAATTTGTTATCTTTTTATTCTAGCATTGTTGAGGCAGTTGATAGTGGTAAGGATTGCGATGTTGTATACCTTGACTTTAGCAAAGCTTTTGATACAGTGCCACATGAAAGACTGATTAAAAAAATAGAGTCTCATGGTATTGGGGGTGCTATATTAAGCTGGATTAGGGCATGGCTATACCAAAGGAAACAGAGAGTTAGTATAAATGGTATCAAGTCAGAGTGGGAAAATGTTGTAAGTGGAGTGCCTCAAGGCTCTGTCCTGGGACCTCTGTTGTTTATAATATATATAAATGATTTAGATTCAGGTTTGAGTAGCAACATTTGCAAATTTGCCGATGATACGAAAATCGGTAGGGAAATTAATTCGGAGGAGGACTCACTATCACTTCAAGTTGATCTAGATAGGGTTTTGAAATGGTCAAAGGATTGGCAGATGCAGTTTAATGCTGATAAATGTAAAGTTCTGAGGTTAGGTAATGATGATAGAGTTACAAGATACGAGCTAGATGGTGTTGTGATTGCGAAGTCGGATTGCGAAAGGGATCTGGGAGTTATGATTAGTAAGAATTTAAAACAAAAGGATCAATGCATAAATGTTCGTAATAAGGCAAATCGGACACTTGGATTTATTAATCGCAGCGTTAGTAACAAGACACCTGGTGTGGTTCTCAAGCTATATCTTGCTCTAGTTAGGCCCCATTTAGATTATGCAGTTCAGTTTTGGTCGCCATATTATAGAATGGATATAAATTCACTTGAACGTGTCCAGCGTAGGATGACTAAGTTAATTCCCCAAATTAGAAATCTTTCATATGAAGAAAGATTAACAAAGCTTAAGTTGCATTCACTGGAAAGGCGAAGAGTTAGGGGTGACATGATAGAGGTTTACAAGTGGATGAATGGACATAACCGGGGGATATTAATAGGGTATTAAAAGTATCAACACAGGACAGAACACGAAACAATGGATATAAATTGGATAAGTTTAGATTTAGGAAAGACTTGGGTAAATACTGGTTCAGTAACAGGGTTGTTGATTTGTGGAACCAATTGCCGCGTAACATTGTGGAGGTGGGGTCCCTCGATTGTTTCAAGCACGGGTTGGACAAGTATATGAGTGGGATTGGGTGGTTATAGAATAGGAGCTGCCTCGTATGGGCCAATAGGCCTTCTGCAGTTACCTTTGTTCTTATGTTCTTATGTACAGTCCCCAAGTGGACATTTAAAGGCATAGACGACGTTGGTCTCCTTCAAAGCGTTCTGCATGGTGTCTGGGGAGTTTTTCATGAGTAGATTGGCCGTTTTTTTTGGTTTTATAATAAATTATCAATTGTATTTTCTGATTTTTGTCTGTAGGGATGACATTCCTGTCAACAATGTCTTTCAGGACCCTTTCCTCCGTTTTAAGAGCTGTCGAAAAGAAGTTCCTGCAAAATAGTCTAATAGGGGATACAAGTGTTGTGTTGGTTGACTCTTCGGAGGTTGCATGGCGTTTCACCATTCTTTTTATGATGTCTTCAACGAAACCGTTAGAGAAGCCATTGTTGACTAGGACCTGCCTTATCCTACAGAGTTCTTCATCGACTTCTTTCCATCCTGAGCTGTGGCTGAGAGCACGGTCGATGTAAGCATTGACAACACTCCTCTTGTACCTGTCTGGGCAGTCACTATTGGCATTGAAGCACATTTCTATGTTTGTTTCCTTGGTGTAGACTGCAGTATGGAAGCCTCCGCTCCTTTCCGTGACTGTTACATCCAGAAAGAGCAGCTTCCCATTATTCTCCATCTCGTACATGAAACCTAACACAGAATTCCACTCAAATGCCTCCTTCAGCTGCTGCAGACATCTGGCATCAGGTACCTGTGTAAAAATGTCGTCAACATACCTGCAGTATATGACGGGTCTCAAGTCCATATCAACTAAGACCCTCTGCTCGATGGTCCCCATGTAGAAGTTCGCAAACAGGACACCTAGGGGAGAACCCATGGCGACCCCATCTACTTGCTTATACATGTGACCATCTGGGCTCAAGAAGGGTGCCTCTTTAGTACAGGCTTGAAGTAGTTTCCTTAGTATGCTTTCTGGCATGTCAAGAGGAGTGCAAGCCGAGTCACGATACACTCTGTCTGCTATTATCCCGATTGTTTCGTCCACAGGTACGTTGGTAAATAGTGACTCCACATCCAACGAAGCTCTTATTCTCGTAGCCCGTGCTCCCCACAGTAAGTCGACAAATTCCTTGGGAATTTATAAAGGTCAAAGTGGGTCAAAGAAAAGTGAAACGCCATGCGACCTCTAAAGAGTCAACTAACACAACACAGGTACCCCCTATTAGACTAATTTACAGGAACGTCTTTTCGACGGCTCATAAAACAGAGGAAAGGGTATTGAAAGATATTGTTGATAGGAATGTCATCTTTATAAACAAAAATCAGAAAATACAATTGATAATTTATTATAAAACCAAAAAAACGGCCAACCTACTCATGAAAAACTCCCCAGACACCAAGCAGAATGCTTTGAAGGAGACCAACGTCGTTTATGCCTTTGAATGCCCACTTGGGGACTGTAAGCCCCAAAGAACTCAGTATATAGGCAAGACAACAACGTCTCATTCCAGGCGACTAACAATTCATACGCAACAGAGCGCCATCAAGGAACATATAATCTCGTCTCACAACCAGACCATCACCAGAGAAATCTTAACAAACAACACAGAAATCATTGATACGTACAGCAATAGCAGGCGGCTCGACATCAATGAGGTACTACACATCAAAATGTCAACACCAGCAATCAACAGCCAATTAATGCACAATTATATTCTACCTACTTCATGACACCGAACCAATAGAAGCATCAAGAGGAAGTGTTGATGCTATGGGCCAATAGGCCTTCTGCAGTTACTTCCATTCTTATGTTTTTATACCCATTGGTTCGTGTTTTATCTTGTGTAAATATCAATCACCTCACCCAAAACTTTTGTACCATATCACCTCACCCAAATGCGAGTATAAGTATGGATGCGTGTTTACAGATTACAGTTGTGTGTGTAAAGTAAAGTCTTTGAAAATGTAATAAGTTATTATGAAACGTGTTCAGACGTCGCGTCAGACTAGAAATAAAAATGAATTTTGGAGAATTGATTTTTCAATCACCATCGATAGTGAAAAGAAACATAAGAAATACTGAGAAAATTCGTGTTAGAATTATTAATCTTACCTTTTCGGTCATATTTAACAACATATGTTTACAAGAGAGACTGCTACAAAAATATACTAATATAATATATATATATATATATATATATATATATATATAATATATATATATATATATATATATATATATATATATATATATATATATATATATATATATATATATATATATATATATATATATATATATATATATATATATATATATATATATATATATATATATATATATATATATATATATACCTATATATATATATATATATATATATATATATATGCGTGCGAACAAACTACCACCGTAACTGTACAAAAGTCATTGGTAGCCTAGGCTATATCCCCAATGACCCGACAGCACTTGGTGATAAGTTTAGGCATAGATATTTTATCGAATCCCCTCACTTTGTGGGGCCACGTGAGCAACACAAATGTGAACAAGCTTGAGTGGTCCCCAAGCCAATATGCAACTGAAAACTCTGCTATATCCCCATGGGTCATTGGGGACATAGCCTAATCTACCAATGACTTTTGTACTGTCATGGTGGTCGAGTGGTTAAGGAATCAGGTACGCCATGGTGCATAGTGCTCCTGACTGTCTGGGTTCGAATCCTTCTGGGGTGTGGAGTTTTCAGTTGCATATTGGCTTGGGGACCATTCAAGCTTGTTCGCATTTGTGTTGCTCACGTGGCCCCACAATGTGAGGTGATTCGATGAAAGATCTACCCCCAAGATTACCACCAAGTGCTGCCTGGTGGTTGCTGGGATGATGACAGAGTGTGGTGAAGATGCTCACAGTGACAATGACCGTGTAGTGATGATGACAGAGTGTGGTGAAGATGCTCACAGTGACAATGGCCGTGTAGTGATGATGACAGAGTGTGGTGAAGATGCTCACAGTGACAATGACCGTGTAGTGATGATGACAGAGTGTGGTCAAGATGATTACTGTGTCATAATATGAGTACCATAAATGAGTGCGCTTGAGAGAACTCTAATTAATAAATAATGATAAAACTAAAAAAAAATCAAATACAAGTGAAAAAACAGTATGTGAAAAAAACTTTTGCAATAGTTAACCTCTAAAGATTCATCTTGCTGGATGCGCATCGCTCGCCTCGTCTGCTGGATGAGGCGGTCCAACGGCGTCACTTGCTGACTCTTCTCGCTCTGCAAGGGTACAATAATTTAGCACCTAGATGCACATAAACTAAATTTTGTTCATAAATTCGACTAAGAAATGAACAATCGAAATAATTTATCGATTAAAATTAAGATTTTGGCCAATAGGGAAGACGTAAGATCATGTAGATCAATGATACTTGGAAAAAATATAAATGGAAGGAACTTTTTGGATGATAGTTACATTTGCAGTAGTCATGAAATGTTTATTTTTTATGCAAATAGAACGAATGCTCTAATAAATTTGAGAGTGTATTTTTAGCAGCATTTTCACTGAACTGCTTCTCAAACTATACTTTTAATGCCCTGTTTTAATCTATTTTAGACCAAATGGTATGATATACTTGGAGCTCTGTTACTACTTCATATGCTCACCGATATTGGAAGATATTTTCATAATCTACCTAAAGTTTGTTAGTGTAGACTAGATTCGCATCTCATATTTTTCCTGACTCCATATATGAACTTATAGCTGGCTCTTGACCTATACGTTGTAATCAGGGGAGAGCGCTAAGACTGTACTTTACAGTACAACTATAAAGCACTTGCAAGAAATATAAGGACAAGGAGTTAGGAAATGAGGACGCGGAAACGGAATTGTACCCAACCACTTGGACCATCGGGGATCGAACGTCGACCACGCATAATGCAAGGCCGTCACTCTACCAGTCAAGTGGCTGGGGTTTATACAGAACAGCGTACTGCATACAGCGTACTTTCACCCGGAGGCCGGCCTCGGGTGAAAGGGGCTGTGACGGTATCTGTCTGGAACCCGAAGGTGCGGGACCGGGACGTCCACCTCCCGAGGGTCGTGTGGCCCAGGCTCTGCTTCAGGAGGCTGGGGTCGTTCATACCCTTGATGGGGTGGTTCTTCTCCGGCCACGACCGGTCGGCCGAGCGGACAGCACACTGGACTTGTGATCCTGTGGTCCCGGGTTCGATCCCGGGCGCCGGCGAGAAACAATGGGCAGAGTTTCTTTCACCCTATGCCCCTGTTACCTAGCAGTAAAATAGGTACCTGGGTGTTAGTCAGCTGTCACGGGCTGCTTCCTGGGGGTGGAGGCCTGGTCGAAGACCGGGCCGCGGGGACACTAAAGCCCCGAAATCATCTCAAGATAACGACCACGGCGGTCTCCGGGGTTGGAGGTCCCTGTGCCCTTCTTCACCAACTTCGAGGTCATTCCCGGAACTCACAGTTCCTGCGACGGTGCTGGAACCAATCGTATTGGCGTATGCCTTTCCATTGGAGACTTTCAGCGCCCTGGAGAGGGGTGACCTGCTGCCTGGGTAACAGCTTCTCCCCCGAATCAACTTACCCTGGCTTTGCGCCCTGGTGAGACCACTCCAGACCAGGCCGACACCAGAGTGCAACTCCATAGTCTCCTAAGACTGATGGATGCCTACTAAGCAGGACACTGCTGTGTACGCCTGAACTTGTTAGTAAAGAATATACTACAATACTACCCACTTGGCCGTCTTGGGAGATGATTGGCACGCTGAAGGGGGGCAGGCGAGGCAGCTCCCGATAGGCGGTGATCTCCTCGATGAAGAAGGTTCTCCAGACAGGCGAGGGCTGCCGCAGCACCAGTCTCAGCCCTATCACGTCCTGCCAGTCCACGCGGCTCTGTCCAGGGAAGGTGTACGTGCTGGGAGCCATGCTCACTTCATCACACTCCACGGTACCGAGCAACGGGTATAAAGTTAAACTGTCACAAACTACATACCCAGATAAAACAAGATCTAATAACCACAGATCTTCTAGACAAAAATAAATGATTTTATTCCATGAAGCATACCTCGAGACAGGTGACGGATACGAAGTCGTGGCTGGCGGTCTCTGTGTGCGGGTGCGGCATGATCACCTTGTTCTTCACGCCCACCTGCCACGCTGCAGGGTCCTTCCAGGCCCAGGCCACCTCCCCGCCCGCGTCCCCGCCCAGCAGCCCGGCGCCCACCACACCACCGATGTTGGCTGAGGAGGTGGGAGATGCCCTCAACACATGGATGCCCACGGCCCATGTGTAGTAGTTCCTGAAGGTGATCTCTCCTATCTAATAGACAGAGGCTTTGTTAGAAATATTAGGAATAAAGTAAGTTGTTTAAATATCTGTAGGAATATTCACACAACCTCTGGTTCTGCTAATTACATATTGCAAAAGAACTCGTTTAGCTAATAAAAATTATTGTTGTTCGAGACCTCAGTAATGTGTGTGGGAAATTTTTACCCACCATATCTAATTATCATCTAAGAAATGTATAATTTCTGTATCATATCAAAATCATATCTAAAATCATATCAGAATCATTACAAATTCATTATACAGTTTGATCCTAGAAGATAATGCCACTTGGATCCCGTACGCATAGGGCCCTATAGATGCCTACGTGACTTTGTGCATGATCTCTTATGGATCCAGAAACTTCTAGAAGGATTTTATAATTAAAAAATTATTGGAACATTGATTCAATATCCGGTAGGGATAAAAATCGAATCCTTAATAAGAATCAGTGGTACTATCAAGTACTACTTATAATCTTTATATCCTATATCAAATTATATTATAATTACAGCTTATCTCAATCATAAGTCTAGACTGTAAAAATAATCAATCAATATTCATAGAAGACTTCCATGCTCGGGGAGCATGGGAAGGGATCTGGGTCAGAAGCGTCCACGATAGCGGAGGAGGACCACGCGTTTGTTGACAACTGTGAACACGTGTGACGGATCCTTAGCGAGCATTACCAGCTCAAGGACACCTTATCTAATATCTTTATCACCAGTGAACACTCTCTAGAATTGGGGGAGTACCTGGACAATATCTACAAGGAAAATCCTAGAACATTTATATAAAATAGGAGTGTATAGTGGAGCACACAGTGACTTGGCTCCACCTTCATTCCTAATCTTCAGCAACTATCATTATTCTGCAACTGCAGGGTCAATCACGTAGCAACGCTACCAGTACATCATACAGCAACGCTGTGACAAAATATCGTGCCTAAACTCAACAAGAGAGAGTTAATCAGTCTGGCACCTTGTCAGACAGGCACCCCGACTGGCAGAGAAGTATATTGAAGGTTATTTGGTATATGATTGGCCAATTGTATGCTTGTGTGACTTTAATATCCTATAAATCTGTCTGTTGGTTAAAAAGCGAGGCTATGCCTCACATTTCAGTAAGTTTATTAATATTGTAGATGAGCAGCAGGTCCTTGTCCAGGCACTAAACCTCATGAGTGTCCAGTTGTCAGAAAAAGAGTCAGTCGCAATGCTTAAATAAAGTCTCATGAGTGTCCATTGTGTGGAAAAGGATTCAGTCAAGCTGACTACAATACAACAATACAATACAATTTTATTTAGGTAAGGTACATACATACAATAAATATTTACAAGGATTGTTTGACTTATAGGTAGAGCTAGTACATACTAGCTCTCAACATCTTTTATTCTTTATGCTCAATTAGTATTAAGTTCTAGATATTAATGTTTTCTTGCCCGAAACGCATTGCGTAATAGTGGCTTTAGGCATTGTATGTACTAGCTCTATCTATATATCAATCCATTAATGTAACATCACTTGTATGTATATACCTTACCTGAATAAACATCTGAATCTGAATCTGAATCTGATATATGCTTATTATTAAATTAAAAATACAATGCCTAAAGCCACTATTACGCAAAGCGTTTCGGGCATGATAAACTTAAATGACAAGCTTAATACTAATTGAGCATAATGAGTAGAATGAAAACAAGAAATGAAAACATAGATGAAAAAGCAGCACAAATACAATTATGTCGACAAACAGCGCTCTTTAAAGAAAAAACAGATATTGGTTGACAATATATATAGAAGGGTAAGGTAGGTTACAGGGAATTTATTAGGTATAGCTTCGCTTTTAACTTAAACTGGTTGAGAGAGGTACAGTCTTTAACATGGTTGGGAAGGTCATTCCACATTCTGGGCCCCTTGATTTGTAGAGCATTTCTAGTTTGATTAAGTCGTACTCTAGGAATATCAAAACTGTATTTATTTCTGGTGTGATGCTCATGGGTTCTGATACAACCTTCTATGAAGCTTTTGAGATCAGGATTGGCATTATAGTTTAGCGTTTTATATATGTATAATACACATGAGAGAATGTGCAGTGACTTAATGTCTAACTACATAATCATATAAATTGAATATAAATAAAAGCTTCATAGAAGGTTGTAACAGAACCCATGAGCACCACACCAGAAATAAATACAGTTTTGATATTCCTAGAGTACGACTTAATCAAACCAGAAATGCTCTACAAATCAAGGGGCCCAGGATGTGGAATGACCTTCCCAACCATGTTAAAGACAGTACCTCTCTCAACCAGTTTAAGTTAAAAACGAAGCTATACCTAATAAATTCCCTGTAACCTACCTTACCTCTCTATTGTCAACCCATGTATGTTTTTTTTTTTTTTTTTTTTTTACAAATCAACGCTGTTTTAATGTAATTTTCTGTAAAAATTTGTAATTGTATTTGTGCTGTTTTTTCAACAATGTTCCCCCCTCTTTTACCTCTATTTTTATTTGTACTCAACGCATTTTTTTCTTTTTACCCATTAGTTTTAAGCTTTAGTCAGTAGTGTTTTTTCCTGCCCGAAACGCTTTGCGTAATAGTGGCTTTAGGCATTGTATGTACTAGCTCTTATCTATAAAGCCAACAAACTTTGTAAAATCTCTTTATGTATGTACCTTTGCCTAAATAAAAATTATTATTATTATTATTATTAAATATGTCTGCATATATATTTGAATATATAAATTAAGTTAACAATTGCTTGCTTAGTTAATTTATAAGTTATCATACAAGTTCATTTAATTGAATAATTTCTAGTACTTAGTTAAGTGCTTAGACTACATTTAAAGTCATTTATTATACTTTTACAATTTAATTTGTTGTTCATAGTATAAGAACCTATTGGCTGTTATTTGTGGTGCTAGGTTAGACTATGTATGTTTAAATCTCTGATTTAAACAGAGCCAGTGTTCAGTCATATAACTGAATTTATCAAATCTTATCCTTGTATAATATGCAAGCTGATGTGAGATCCCTGTCTACAGGTGGACTGGAACTTCTATCAACTAATCCATTCATCCCACCTGTCCCTTACAGCCCACAATCTATCATTAGGAAAAGAGGAGCTAGGATTTACGACCCTAGCCAGAGATTCTAGGCATTAATTTGCAGACAGTAATTTTTTAATTTAGTTCAGTCCAAGTCTCTAGTAGTCTCCTCTTATATCAATCCCAGCAGGTTTTTCCCACAATGTGGATAGTTTTTTTTATTAAACATTTTCGGTTAAATATCCCAGTAACATTGTATTATTTCTTTGTTATAACCAATATGTACTCACCTAGTTGTGCTTGTGGGCGTTGAGAGGCAGGACTTTTTTAGTTCCGCCTCTGGTGTACAGATTCCTGAGCCTACTGGGCTCTATCATATCTACATTTGAAACTTTGTATGGAGTCAGCCTCCACCACCACTGCCTAATGCATTCCATTTGTTAACTACTCTGACACTGAAAAAGTTCTTTCTAACATCTCTGTAGCTCATTTGGCTGCAGCATGGTTGGAGGGAAGGTGAGTACTGACCTGTGTTAGTTGGAGGAAGGTGAGTACTGACCTGTGTTAGTTGGAGGAAGGTGAGTACTGACCTGTGTAGGCTGAGTGAAGGTGAGGGTGATGACGCAGCATCCAGTGCGGGAGGAGAGAGCACTTTCGTCAACACAGATGGACGAGGGAGCTGACTGGCTGAAGGTCACCGTCTCCCGCGACATGCTACTTGACCTCTCCTCAGAACACGCCCCTGTTTATTATCCAGGCGTAGAATATGCCGTTATTTACATTAATGTTGTATGTATATAATACACTAGATGGTGTATCCGACAATGCTCCAGTCTGTCTGTCTCGTTTCACACTCTTGCTCTCTCCCTCCCACGCACACGCACGCACGCACACACACATACACATACCCTTCCCCCCTACTTCAGTGAAATCAACATAAACTGAGGATGGAAAGAAGAGAGTCAGTTTCAAGGTAATATACTCGAACATAGGTGGGATTACAATCAAGGCAAGTGAACTTAGGGAACGAGCTCAAGAAGGGAACCTAGACGTAATTGGACTCACGAAAACAAATTTTTCACGAATCATAACAGATGCAGGGTTTCCCCAGAACTACACTGTAATAAAGAGAGAGAGGGGAGGAGGTGGAGTGGCCCAACTGATAAGAAAGGAATGGAGTTTCAAGGAGATGGTTATCCCAGGCTGTGAGGGATTCAGTGACTACATTACAGGCACCATGACGATACGAGGTCCAAGAGTAGTGGTAGCAGTGATATATAACCCTCCACCAAACGACAGAAGACCCAGGCAAGAGTATGACAGAAACAACATGGCAGTCAACATTATAATTGAAAGAGTAGCCACTGTTGCCTGTAGAAATAGATCCCATCTGCTCATCATGGGGGACTTCAATCACGGAAGGATAGACTGGGGAAAACAAGGAACCGCATGGAGATAAGGAAACTTGGAGAGCTAAACTGCTGAAAGTGGCGACAAGAAACTTTTTAAGTCAGCATGTCAGGGGATCCACAAGAATGATAGGCAATGATGAACCAGCGAGACTCGACCTAGTCTTCACTCTAAATGACTCTGACATAAGGGAAATCGGTTTCGAAGCCCCCGTGGGAATGAGTGATCACAGAGTACATGATGTTTGAGTATTTGGTCGAAGAAGGGTTAATGTACTCAAGGAAGGGCCCAGAAAACAAAAAGCTAGCATTCCGAAATGGAAACTTTGAGGTGGTAAGAGAATTTCTAACAGACATAACTTGGGAAGCAGAGTTCGGAGGAAAGACGGCCCAAGACATAATGGACTTCATCACACAGAAGTGAAAGGAGGTAACAGACAAGTTCGTCCCACTCCAAAAGGAAAAAAAATGAATTGCAGATTAGAAACCCATGGTTTAATCAGAGATGTAAGCTAGGAAAGCAACTAAGTACAAGGGCATGGAGAAATGACAGAAATAATAGGACACTAGAGAACACAGAATGATACCAGTGTGCCAGGAATGAATACATCAGGGTGACAAGAGAGGCAGAAAGGCAATATAAAAATGACATAGCAAGCAAGGCAAAGACTCAACCTAAATTGTTGCACAGCCAAATCTGGAGAAAAACAACAGTGAAGGAACAGGTAATGAAACTGAAGATGGGGGCAGACAGAATCACTACAAACGACAAGGAAATGTGTAAGGAACTCAATAAGAAAATAACAATAACATATTAACATAACAATAACAATATAATAACAATAACAATAACAAAATCCACAGAGAAATATGAAATGAGGTGAACGTTTCGGCTTGTTAAAGCCTTTGTCAACACCAGACTGACTAAGGAGAAAGAAGGGGAGGAAAAATTGTCTCTGATTTTTAAGAAACTTAATATAAATTTGGTGTTCACTAATAGTACGATCAAATCCAATTTAATAAAAAACTCCCCTGATACAGCAGGTTGTGTGTATTCGATTCCCTGCAATGATTGTGATTCTGTGTACCTTGGACAAACAGGAAAGTCCTTACAATTGCGGTTGTCACAACATGCTTATAGTATTAGAACTGCCCAAACGTCTAATGCATTGTATCTACATACGAGTTTATGCGATCACAATATTAACTGGAATGGGGCAAAAAGCATTACCAAATGTGGGGATTTCGTGGAACGGAATTTGATTGAGTCTGCTTTAATCAGTCAGTGTCCAAATCTTCTTAATGTTAGTACTGGAATGTACAAAGTTGATCCATTTTTAAGTTATAATATTGCACAACAGTTTAAGAAACAACTTTGATAGAGAGGCTTACAATGTCTCATTATAATTGTATATTCATATATTGTGTGTTCATGAGGCTTTTCTTTAATCTTTTATCCTTATTCTCTGACCGCTTAATCCTCTTTGACCATTCTAAGCTAAGCTATACCTGTTTTTGGTTAATTCTTTAATAGGGATGGGTTGGTCAGGTGTTGGCCTATATATCCTCCCCTTCTTTCTCCTTAGTCAGTCTGGTGTTGACAAAGGCTTTAACAAGCCGAAACGTTCACCTCATTTCATATTTCTCTGTGGATTTTCCGCATATATATATATATATATATATATATATATATATATATATATATATATATATATATATATATATATATATATATATATAGAATTATTCTATATCTATATCTATATATATCTATATCTATATATATATCTATATATATATAGAATTATATATATATATATATATATATATATATATATATATATATATATATATATATATATATATATATATGTGACCGAAAAAGTAAGATTAATAATTCTAACACGAATTTTCTCAATCTTTCGTACATTTCTTTTCACTGTTGGAGGTAATTCAAAAATCAATTCTCCAAAATTCATTTTTATTTCTAGTCTAGAAATAAAAATGAATTTTGGAGAATTGATTTTTGAATTACCTCCAACAGTGAAAAGAAATGTACGAAAGATTGAGAAAATTCGTGTTAGAATTATTAATCTTACTTTTTCGGTCATATTTAATAATATATGTCTACAGGAAAGACTGCTACCAAAATATACTAATATTAAAGCGCACGACCCAGCACCAAGGAATCAAGCCTTCACGATAAAATATCGCCAGGATCTGATTCGTGATCAGATATACAAGACTAGAAATAAAAATGAATTTTGGAGAATTGATTTTTGAATTACCTCCAACAGTGAAAAGAAATGTACGAAAGATTGAGAAAATTCGTGTTAGAATTATTAATCTTACTTTTTCGGTCATATTTAATAATATATGTCTACAGGAAAGACTGCTACCAAAATATACTAATATATATATATATATATATATATATATATATATATATATATATATATATATATATATATATATATATATATATATATATATATATATATATATGTCGTACCTAGTAGCCAGAACTCACTTCTCAGCCTACTATGCAAGGCCCGATTTGCCTAATAAGCCAAGTTTTCCTGAATTAATATATTTTCTCTAATTTTTTTCTTATGAAATGATAAAGCTACCCATTTCATTATGTATGAGGTAATTTTTTTTTTATTGGATTTAAAATTAATGTAGATATACGATCGAACCTAACCAACCCTACCTAACCTAACCTAACCTATCTTTATAGGTAATGTTAGGTTAGGTAGCCAAAAAAAGCTAGGTTAGGTTAGGTTAGGTAGGTTAGGTAGACGAAAAAACATTAATTCATGAAAACTTGGCTTATTAGGCAAATCGGGCCTTGCATAGTAGGCTGAGAAGTGAGTTCTGGCTATTAGGTACGACATATATATATATATATATATATATATATATATATATATATATATATATATATATATATATATATATATATATATATATATATGTACCTAGTAGCCAGAACGCACTTCTCAGCCTACTATGCAAGGCCCGATTTGCCTAATAAGCCAAGTTTTCATGAATTGTTTTTCGACTACCTAACCTAACTTTTTCGGCTACCTAACCTAACCTAACCTAACCTATAAAGATAGGTTAGGCTAGGTAGGGTTGGTTAGATTCGGTCATATATCTTCGTTAATTTTAACTCCAACAAAAAAAAATTGACCTCATACATAAAGAAATGGGTAGCTTTATCATTTCATAAGAAAAAAATTAGAGAAAATATATTAATTCAGGAAAACTTGGCTTATTAGGCAAATCGGGCCTTGCATAGTAGGCCGAGTACGACGTTCTGGCTACTAGGTATAACATATATATATATATATATATAACATATATACATATATATATATATATATATATATATATATATATATATATATATATATATATATATATATATATATATATATACATATATATATATACATATATATATATATATATATATATATATATATATATATATATATATATATATATATATATATATATATATATATATATATATATATGCCGTACCTAGTAGCCAGAATGCACTTCTCAGCCTACTATGCAAGGCCCGATTTGCCTAATAAGCCAAGTTTTCATGAATTAATTGTTTTTCGACTACCTAACCTACCTAACCTAACCTAACTTCTTCGGCTACCTAACCTAACCTAACCTATAAAGATAGGTTAGGTTAGGTTAGGTAGGGTTGGTTACGTTCGGTCATATATCTACGTTAATTTTATTTCCAATATAAATTTTTTTACCTCATACATAATGAAATGGGTAGCTTCATCATTTCATAAGAAAAAATTTAGAGAAAATATATTCATTCATGAAAACTTGGCTTATTAGGCAAATCGGGCCTTGCATAGTAGGCTGAGAAATGCGTTCTGGCTACTAGGTAAGAAATATATATATATATATATATATATATATATATATATATATATATATATATATATATATATATATATATATATATATATATATATATATATATATATATATGTCGTACCTAGTAGCCAGAACACACTTCTCAGCCTACTATGCAAGGCCCGATTTGCCTAATAAGCCAAGTTTTCTTGAATTAATATATTTTCTCTAATTTTTTTTCTTATGAAATGATAAAGCTACCCATTTCATTATGTATGAGGTCAATTTTTTTTTATTGGAGTTAAAATTAACGTAGAAATATGACCGAACCTAACCAACCCTACCTAACCTAACCTAACCTATTTTAATAGGTTAGGTTAGGTTAGGTGGCCGAAAAAGTTAGGTTAGGTCAGGTTAGGTAGGTTAGGTAGTCGAAAAACAATTAATTCATGAAAACTTGACATATTAGGCAAATCGGGCCTTGCATAGTAGGCTGAGAAGTGCGTTCTGGCTATTAGGTACGACATATATATATATATATATATATATATATATATATATATATATATATATATATATATATATATATATATATATATATATATATATATATATATATATATATATATATGTCGTACCTAGTAGCCAGAACTCACTTTTTGGCCTACTATTCAAGGCCCGATTTGCCTAATAAGCCAAGTTTTCATGAATTAATTGTTTTTCGACTACCTAACCTACCTAACCTAACCTAACCTAACTTTTTCGGCTACCTAACCAAACCTAACCTATAAAGATAGGTTAGGTTAGGTTAGGTAGGGTTGGTTAGGTTCGGTCATATATCTACGTTAATTTTAACTCCAATAAAAAAAATTGACCTCATACATAATGAAATGGGTAGCTTGATCATTTCATAAGAAAAAAATTAGAAAAAATATATTAATTCAGGAAAACTTGGCTTATTAGGCAAATCGGGCCTTGAATAGTAGGCCAAAAAGTGAGTTCTGGCTACTAGGTACGACATATATATATATATATATATATATATATATATATATATATATATATATATATATATATATATATATATATATATATATATATATATGTCGTACCTAATAGCCAGAACGCACTTCTCAGCCTACTATTCAAGGCCCGATTTGCCTAATAAGCCAAGTTTTCATGAATTAATGTTTTTTCGTCTACCTAACCTACCTAACCAAACCTAACCTAGCTTTTTTTGGCTACCTAACCTAACCTTACCTATAAATATAGGTTAGGTTAGGTTAGGTAGGGTTGGTTAGGTTCGGTCATATATCTACGTTAATTTTTACTCCAATAAAAAAAAATTGACCTCATACATAGAGAAAAGGGTTGCTTTATCATTTCATAAGAAAAAAATTATAGTAAATATATTAATTCAGGAAAACTTGGCTTATTAGGCAAATCGGGCCTTGAATAGTAGGCTGAGAAGTGAGTTCTGGCTACTAGGTACGACATATATATATATATATATATATATATATATATATATATATATGTCGTACCTAGTAGCCAGAACTCACTTCTCAGCCTACTATGCAAGGCCCAATTTGCCTAATAAGCCAAGTTTTCATGAATTAATTGGTTTTCGACTACCTAACCTACCTAACCTAACCTAACCTAACTTTTTCGGCTACCTAACCTAACCTAACCTATAAAGATAGGTTAGGTTAGGTTAGGTAGGGTTGGTTAGGTTCGGTCATATATCTACGTTAATTTTAACTCCAATAAAAAAAAAATTGACCTCATACATAATGAAATGGGTAGCTTTATCATTTCATGAGAAAAAAATTAGAGAAAATATATTAATTCAGGAAAACTCGGCTTATTAGGCAAATCGGGCCTTGCATAGTAGGCTGACAAGTGAGTTCTGGCTACTAGGTACGACATATATATATATATATATATATATATATATATATATATATATATATATATATATATATATATATATATGTCGTACCTAGTAGCCGGAACTCACTTCTCAGCCTACTGTTCAAGGCCCGATTTGCCTAATAAGCCAAGTTTTCCTGAATTAATATATTTACTATAATTTTTTTCTTATGAAATGATAAAGCAACCCTTTTCTCTATGTATGAGGTCAGTTTTTTTTTATTGGAGTTAAAATTAACGTAGATATATGACCGAACCTAACCAACCCTACCTAACCTAACCTAACCTATATTTATAGGTAAGGTTAGGTTAGGTAGCCAAAAAAAGCTAGGTTAGGTTAGGTTAGGTAGGTTAGGTAGACGAAAAAACATTAATTCATGAAAACTTGGCTTATTAGGCAAATCGGGCCTTGAATAGTAGGCTGAGAAGTGCGTTCTGGCTATTAGGTACGACATATATATATATATATATATATATATATATATATATATATGTCGTACCTAGTAGCCAGAACTCACTTTTTGGCCTACTATGCAAGGCCCGATTTGCCTAATAAGCCATGTTTTCATGAATTAATTGTTTTTCGACTACCTAACCTACCTAACCTAACCTAACCTAACTTTTTCGGCTACCTAACCAAACCTAACCTATAAAGATAGGTTAGGTTAGGTTAGGTAGGGTTGGTTAAGTTCGGTCATATATCTACGTTAATTTTAACTCCAATAAAAAAAAATTGACCTCATACATAATGAAATGGGTAGCTTTATCATTTCATAAGAAAAAAATTAGAAAAAATATATTAATTCAGGAAAACTTGGCTTATTAGGCAAATCGGGCCTTGCATAGTAGGCCAAAAAGTGAGTTCTGGCTACTAGGTACGACATATATATATATATATATATATATATATATATATATATATATTATATATACACACACACACACACACACACACTAACACACACACTAACACACTAAATGTAAAACAGAACCGGGCCTATTCTACAAATTCATAAACAACAAATTGCAGGTAAAGGATAATATCCAGAGGTTGGAAATGGGAAACAGATTCACGGAAAATGAAAAGGAAATGTGTGAAACATTAAATGAAAAGTTCCAAAGTGTGTTTGTACAAAATGAAATCTTCAGAGAACCAGACACAATAAGAATTCCAGAGAACAACATAGAGCGGATAGAGGTGTCTAGAGATGAAGTGGAAAATATGCTAAAGGAGCTCGGGAGGAACAAAGCAGCTGGCCCAGATGGCGTTTCACCATGGGTTCTGAGAGAATGTGCATCTGAGCTCAGCATTCCACTTCACCTGATCTTTCAGGCATCCCTGTGTACAGGAATCGTAGCAGACGTGTGGAAACAGGCTAACATAGTTCCAATCTACAAAAGTGGCAGCAGGGAAGACCCCCTCAATTATAGACCTGTATCATTGACAAGTGTAATAGTGAAAGTATTGGAAAAGCTAATCAAAACTAAATGGGTAGAACACCTGGAGAGAAATGATATAATATCAGACAGACAGTATGGTTTTCGATCAGGAAGATCCTGTGTATCGAATTTACTCAGTTTCTATGATCGGGCCACAGAGATATTACAGGAAAGAGATGGCTGGGTTGACTGCATCTATCTGGACCTAAAAAAGGCTTTCGACAGAGTTCCACATAAGAGGTTGTTCTGGAAACTGGAAAATATTGGAGGGGTGACAGGTAAGCTTCTATCATGGATGAAAAATTTTCTGACTGATAGAGAAATGAGGGCAGTAATCAGAGGCAATGTATCGGAATGGAGAAATGTCACAAGTGGAGTACCACAGGGTTCAGTTCTTGCACCAGTGATGTTTATTGTGTACATAAATGATCTACCAGTTGGTATACAGAATTATATGAACATGTTTGCTGATGATGCTAAGATAATAGGAAGGATAAGAAATTTAGATGATTGTCATGCCCTTCAAGAAGACCTGGACAAAATAAGTATATGGAGCACCACTTGGCAAATGGAATTTAATGTTAATAAATGTCATGTTATGGAATGTGGAATAGGAGAACATAGACCCCACACAACCTATATATTATGTGAGAAATCTTTAAAGAATTCTGATAAAGAAAGAGATCTAGGAGTGGTTCTAGATAGAAAACTATCACCTGAGGACCACATTAAGAATATTGTGCAAGGAGCCTATGCAATGCTTTCTAACTTCAGAATTGCATTTAAATACATGGATGGCGATATACTAAAGAAGTTGTTCATGACTTTTGTTAGGCCAAAGCTAGAATATGCAGCTGTTGTGTGGTGCCCATATCTTAAGAAGCACATCAACAAACTGGAAAAGGTGCAAAGACATGCTACTAAGTGGCTCCCAGAACTGAAGGGCAAGAGCTACGAGGAGAGGTTAGAAGCATTAAATATGCCAAAACTAGAAGACAGAAGAAAAAGAGGTGATATGATCACTACGTACAAAATAGTAACAGGAATTGATAAAATCGACAGGGAAGACTTCCTGAGACCTGGAACTTCAAGAACAAGAGGCCATAGATTTAAACTAGCTAAACACAGATGCCGAAGAAATATAAGAAAATTCACCTTCGCAAATAGTGGTAGACGGTTGGAACAAGTTAAGTGAGAAGGTGGTGGAGGCCAAGACCGTCAGTAGTTTCAAAGCGTTATATGACAAAGAGTGCTGGGAAGACGGGACACCACGAGCGTAGCTCTCATCCTGTAACTACACTTAGGTAATTACACTTAGGTAATTACACTTAGGTAATTACACACACACACACACACACACACACACACACACACACACATATCTTGTCCCCAACAAAATTAATTACAGTATTCTAAATTTTCATCAAATTATCTAATTTCAAATTATGGTTTTCATCACTCTGGAAAAAAGTTGAAAAATTAACCCTCCAAATCTCATTTTATTTATATAATTAGTTGTATGGAATACCAAGCTCAGAGTATGCTCACCGCTGATGACCAGAAACAATATGCTAAGTTCACAAATTTTAAAGTAACAATGTATAACTGCTTGCGGCGCCGGCCTGGCCGTTGTGACTGGGTTGCTAAGGCGGTTGCTATGGACGCAACCATGCAACACATGCGCCTAACTTAATAGGGGATACGATCATAACTTTTATTTTTATTATCATCATTCATATTGCCCGTACTAGGTTTAACAATTAATGTTTTAATGTATATTTTATTAGAGAGAAACAAAATATTTATATGCTCTGTGGATGATCTACGCGAACTCGATCATCAGGCTCAGGCATCAGGCATTTGTATGGCTAGAGTATGGCTAGAGTATCATCGGGAGCTCATCTTGGTATTCAACTGGTTTCCTTGAGCTTGTGTTTACTGGCAGCAGTCATCCGAGGGGCTCTCACTGAACCGGCGGAGGCCGGAGCCTTCCTTACGGACACATTAACTTATTAACCTTGGTCTTCCTCTTAAGTGTTCATTGGAAAATAAATATTGTTATAATTCAATCCTTTTCCCCAGATTTGGTCCAGGAAGGCATGACAAGGTTCAGTTAAGAGGCCAAGTACTGTGACTAATCATTCATTTTTTTTAATTTGGAATCCAATTACAGGTAATTTTTCCAACACTTCTAAAATATATGTATTTACTAATGCTTTCTAATAGCAAACATTACTTTGACCACTTTATCTTAAGCAAATTTCGAATGCTTCCCAAAACATTTCCATATTTCATTAGTATGGTTTCACAGTCTATATTGTAAACTAGTTTTACAAATAAAAAATTACTTATCAACCAATAAATTAAACAAGACTATCTGTGCTTACCTCCTAGCATTAATACTACTGACTGAGAGAACTTAGGTCTTGAGGATGTAAGCAATGTTCCAGTTCTATTAAAATAAAAAAAATCCTGCTTTCCCACTATGTGCAAAGCTGTACATTAAACAAGCAAGCTAGAATAGTGATTGGCTATGTGAACTACTATTCTAGGTACTCTTAATGGAAAAAATGTCTGGAATGAAAAAAAAAGAATATAAGTATAAGTAAAGATTATAAACACTTTATTATTCATAGTTTACATAAATATTACATATACAATCAAAGCAAGGTTAAGCCATCTTGAATGGGTGCAAGTCACCTTTGGGTACCTTGTAGTACAATATAAATTGGTTATTCACATCCATAACTGTCTTCACATTAAAAAATCCAATGCCATTGAAAACAACTGGATTTTGTTTACAGTAGTTAACTTGTTTCCAGTCCAAGGAAAGCTGCTAAAACTTACAATGCTTATCAGATGAAATGGATATGCAATAGTTGTATGCGAGAAGATACACTCCCACATTTATTGGGCACTTGCCTACTAACAGCTGTTCACTTCGTGTTATTCTGGAGTCATTAAGCATTCCAAGAACTTAAAATAGAGAGTGCCTGTTAGTAAAGCATTTAATTTGTCATCCACACGTCCGTGGAAATAAACCCTTCATTCACCTGGGTTCTAGGAGACCGTGGGGTCCATGGTTCTAGGAGACCGTGGGGTCCATGGTTCTAGGAGACCGTGGGGTCCATGGTTCTAGGAGACCGTGGGGTCCATGGTTCTAGGAGACCGTGGGGTCCATGGTTCTAGGAGACCGTGGGGTCCATGGTTCTAGGAGACCGTGGGGTCCATGGTTCTAGGAGACCGTGGGGTCCATGGTTCTAGGAGACCGTGGGGTCCATGGTTCTAGGAGACCGTGGGGTCCATGGTTCTAGGAGACCGTGGGGTCCATGGTTCTAGGAGACCGTGGGGTCCATGGTTCTAGGAGACCGTGGGGTCCATAGTTCTAGGAGACCGTGGGGTCCATAGTTCTAGGAGACCGTGGGGTCCATAGTTCTAGGAGACCGTGGGGTCCATAGTTCTAGGAGACCGTGGGGTCCATGGTTCGAGTCTCCTGGAGCCCAGGTGAATGAAAAGCATTTAATGACACCAGAATATCCAGAATATGTAACGAGTGTTAGTTTGGCATTAAGTACATTATTAGTATAATTAACAGCCGAGTGTCATTCCCAGATGAAATCAAAGGTTTTAAGAATGAAACCAGGATAAATTATATATAAATCAGCATAAATTAGATATCAAATACAATACACAACTTCACTGCTAAGAAACAAATGGATCCTGATGCTACACATTTTTAGAATATAATCAATACTAGTGTTAACTTGCTCGAGGTTTTAATATATATATATAAAAAAAAAAAAAGTCAACACCATAGGAAGCTACAATTTAACAGGTATTCCTATTTTTTTTACTAGTTAACCGATATAAAGTAAACAGGCCTAAACTTTCCAAAATGTACAATTAATAATTCTCAAACTGTTAACAGCTCTTAAACTGTTAACATTTTGAAAGCGAGGCAAGCCAAGCCTGTTGCCAAAAATTTCCTCTTGCAGAAACTGCAAACAGGTAAACTTTTACCGTACATATTAACAAACTAGTTTTGTGTAACACTTATGCCCACAACTCTTTACATCAACACATTGCTACACCAATGCTGCCATCACCACCATTTTAGGTCATTCAAAAATGTTCCTGCTAAAATACAAGATAAAAATGGGTCACCTGAAGTTGGGAAATAAGATAACCTTTAAACTTTTGATTCACACTGCATAAGCAATACAAATCCTTCATCTTTGGCAAGTGCAATGCTTCTCCACCAAGACACTGACACTGCAGTCTCAAGAGAATTAACAACACACATTGGACAGTATGCTCTAGGCCATGGTTCTAGACAATGTGCAATGAGATCAGAATGCCTATATCCCTCTCTTGAATAGAAAAAAATATATGCTCAAATATATATGGTACATTATCAGGTATTATTAAGAGATTAATTACATCAATGTGATAAGGAAAACAAAGAAAAGAAATATTAATACATCACACTGTTCCCTCACAAAATATCAGTCATAAATTGTCACATTGCTGCAAATACAATACTTGTATTCTGATGATCCATCTAGCAAGAGAATTGTCCTAGAACATAAACTACCAAGTAACCTGCTTATTACTTGGTTGACTGTTCTTGACATTCCACTTGTTCCCATCCAGCAAAAATACCTTTCCATTAAAGAATTGTTCAGCTCACAATTTTATACTGTATATACAAAAATATAATAAGGATTTTTTAACTCTAAAATGCAATCTATTTCTATAGGATTCTGATCTTTGCATACTATTCAATGAAGAAAAATAAAAAAAATCTAACCTTGGCCAGAGCCAATTTAACGTTAGTGTTCAAAGTTCCAAGGTTCTACATAAAACTAAAGTAAAACTAACTTTACTTCAGTTTAGGAATTCTAATTCTTAATCCTTTGTGATTTAGCATCTTAATGATCTAAGAGAGATTTTCTTATCTCAAACTAGATGCTCTCAACTAAGCACAGCACTATCTTCATAATGTGCTCAGGCCTACAAAATCAGTATTCTTTGCACTGACAGTTGGGCAGAAGACAATCCCTTACTTAGTACTAAAAGTGATCAAATAAGTATTCAGTCTTGTCTCTGAACACCAACAACTACCAAACTGGCTTAAGTTGCAGGTATGTAAATACTTAACAAGCACAATGCTAAGTCTAGATTGAACACCGATTCAAATCTTATGCCTACTGTGGGGAAGCTAGTGATATGACTAATACTAGTTCTCTCTCACATAATACTAACAAAAATTATCACATTTGAAACAATGTACTCCTGAGCAAGAAAACATAGATTACACATTTGTGCAAAACTAAGATAGACTTTATATATAGTATTTATGATAAAATGTGTTTCACATTTCAAGCATCCTGCAATTCAAAAGACAATTGGCATAACCATAAAAAATCAGCTTGACCATCATGAAAATCAGCATGACAAAGAAAATGAGAAACGCAAAAGATCACAGTTTAAATAAGCAATAATTACCTTGCTTCAAAAAATAGCAAAAATATAATTGTAATGCAATCTGGACTTTGCTATGCCTTAGGGTCTCTGGGAAAAATTTCAGGGCAAAATATTTTTGTGTACAGTATACCTAAAAAAATAAAATAAAGTGCTCCCTCTTATATATGTACAGTATACATTTGCAATGAAGGTAAAACTATTTTGAAGAATTCATTCAAGGATAGCTTGACCACATATCTGAAAAACCATTACAGAAATAAACTCGTACCTAAGAAACATAATGGCAAGATGAGTGTACCATTATACCCTTCCACAAATTCTCTTTGAAAGAAGTCTATTCATCTGGTTATTACACACGACGAAGTGATAAATAATCATGATTCCCCCTAGCTAGAACAGTTTTTAAGTACAACTCATTGAAAAAAAAACTGCTCATAACTATAGTTTACAGAAGTTGCAGTAGAAGTACATTTTCTTAATATTTGCAGAGCAAAATTAATAACTTAAAAGACAATGTACACACCACATTCTTTCACCATTCTTAACCAACTTCTACCAATGAACAAAGTAAGCATTCTTACCAAGAACACAAAAGTATTTGCTCAGTCAGCTAGAGTCAGCATTTCTCCAATCTCTCAAAGATCAGCATCTTACCAATCATCAAGAATTATAATCTCTCCAGTCTTTTATAAAGATCTGGTGTAAGATTTTCACTTTCACAGCCTACAGCTTTGTCTTGTAACCTTAATACTGTAAGGCTTGTGGTACACCATTGACTGTTTTGGATTTCAGAACATCATTTTCAAAGGTCATAACTGTTTCTTGGCCACCTTCAGATACCTTCTTGGTTGTAATTTTTTTCCCATTGACAAACTTAGTTGAGGTTGATGAACGCTTCACACCAGGGCCTCCCATAGTGGAAAATGCATGAGAAGAGAAAGAGGTGAAGCTGCCACCACCTTCAATTCCTTCAAGACCTGAGAAAGGTGAGAACATGGGTGGACCAAACAGTGGGCCAAAAGGAGAAAAGAAATGATTGCTGATGGAATTCTGGTTACTGACATGTGCTGCTGCTCCTTGCTGATGGCCGCCTCGCTGTCTACCTTGTCGACGACGGCGATTTGCATTGTGCCCAAGTGGATCAAATGGATCAAAATTGAACAATTCTGCAAAAGGATCTCCCCCAAAGAATTCACGGAACACTTCTTCAGGATCTCTAAATGTAAATGTAGGGAAAGTATAATCAAAGTCCTCTTCGAATCTGTAGTGATGCCGTGCAGATCGAGAAGAACGTGGCCTAGTAGGTCCAGGACCACTGCCCGTTTGAAGCCCCTCTTTACCAAACTGGTCATAAATCTGTAAAACACAAGCAATTAATACCAACCTATAAGTTTAATACATAGCACAGTAATACATAATATTCACACACACACACACACACACACACACACACACACACACACACACACACACACACACACACACACACACACACACAGTACCTGCACTGTGAAATTATGCTGATCATATGATAAAAGTTTTCCAATAAATGATTATACTAAGCACTAAAAGCTTACTAGGTAATTTTAATATTTAGAATTTATATTTGATAGAGGCAACAATAGAAAAGCATTAGGAAGATCAGAAAATGTGAAGTGTTAAATGTGCAAGAAGTCTGCATAAAGGAATTAAGAAAGTGGAAAGTATTGCATGATAGATCACGCAGAAAAACACAGCAGTGAAATTTGTGCCACCCCTCTTTCAATTTTCCTTTAGGTTGCCCTATATCTTCATCTTTACCCAAAACCCTCAAAATACCAATTTTCAGAAAAATCCAAATTTTGATTCAACAGTTAAAGTGCTCTCCCTATTCTTGGGGAGTCTGAAAACAACCCATTTTCTTATTCATCTCTGCAACTAATTGAGCAAGAAGAGTGATTCAAAGTACATTCAAAAGGTAATCATTCAAATATTAAGTTGACATTGTAAAAGGAATCATTAAAATTTATGTAAAAAAGTAAAGAGCATTGAATGTAATGAAACGCCATATTCTCACCGAGACCAAGAGACTCTCCGGACCTATCCAGGCTGATATGAATGTATTAGACTGTGGCATCAGTCAAAACGAATGGAGTTCTAAGGCCTACCGGGAACCACGAACCAGAACCTGACCCCCCTCCAAGAGGCATGAGGAGAAATGGCCTATAGAAACCCCTGTGTGGTTGGAAGCATTCTATGTCTGCCATCGACTGGGTCTGGCACCCAGAAAAGTAGGTGCCAGACCCAGCGACCTTAAAACAAAGTCTATCTGGTTAAAAAATTGCTACTGAAAGCCAAACTGTTGAACAGAACTCCCCAAACTAAAAAGAGCAAACAAGCATGACGTCACGACCGTCACTGCGCCGCTGTCTGTGCAGCTTCCCTTATCCCGGGAGAGGGAAAGAAGAGCTCCAGAATCCCCACTCTGGCTATCCATCTTCCAGTTCAGAGGCTGGATGTCAAAACCGCAAAAAACGCCGTCGTTAGGGAGGGAGGGTTGCCGGGGAGCCTCCGGGTCTCACTCAGAAAATGGTGTTTCATTACATTCAACGCTGGTTTTCTGGGGGGAGCCCCTTTGACTTCCCGGAGCGACTTCACCAAAGATAAAAACAAGATGGACTTACCCAGAAGGCGGTTGTCACTCGCTCCTCAACTCTATGTCGAGCCAACTGGCTGCAACCGCCGACCCAATGCGACACATGCTCGACTAGGGCCAGGAATATTGACTAGATAGCGAGCGGCCAGGACCTTGTATGACCTCCAAAAACCTTGTGCTTGAATGTCAGCCCAAGACATTATCAAAGACGACAGCCAACGCAGCAAACTTACGAACGTCACGGGAACGAGGATAGACCGCAGGCTGGCTGGATCGAATAACCCTGGGGGATGAACTGGAAGAAACGAACCATGGAACAGGGAAGAAAGGAAACTGGGTCAACCCAAAACGCAACCAAGGCCACCGAGGCTGTGGCGCACAGGTAAAGAGCTGCAACTCGACAACACATGATGCCCCCTTCCCCGGCCAAACCAATCATGCATCAACAACCCAAGGACCTCTCCGTAGAGCTGCCATCTTATTCTTCGCCAGAAGGAGATGGCTGCAAACGAACAAACCTACCATCAAGACCAAAAGAGCAGAAAACTGAGGCGAGCATGAAGCTCCCCAACCTGACCCCCAGAGGCCAATCCTAACAGGAAAAAAGAGTCTTTGAAAAACAATCTTGAACCGAAGGGGCCACAACAAACTAAGGAGAAGAGAGAAAAAAGAAAGCACCTGGTCCAATGACCAGGATGGCTCGGGCGGCGCATGAGCAGGCCCGAGGTGAAACAATACACAAGGCAGCTGCAGAATGGAGCAGTAGTAACATCCAACCTGAACGCAAGCTGAAGTGGCTCCGCACGATACGAGGCAACAGTATGCGGCATTAGACGACAGTCCGGAAATAACTAAGAAAAGGAGGACAAGACAACCTGATCTGAAACAAAAGAAAACCTACAGAGGGACAAGAAATATCGAAAGGACCGCCAGGAAACTTCATACTGCCACCAAGACGAGGTGGGACACTATCAACGAAGCCATCTGCTCACCATACAAATGGTGATGGACCCACGTCAGAAAGACCAGACATGGACTTGAGGAGAAGATTGCACCAGCTACTTAATGGACTGGCACTATCTGCTGAAAAAGGTGGAGCCACTGTAAGACCCCCGGGTTCAGACACCAAGCAAGCAGCGCCTGAAACCAAGGCTGGGCCACCACCAAGGGGGCCAACAGGACTACTCTCCCTTGGTTAGCCTCCAAGCAAGCTAGAACCTGGTACAAGCAACAATGGAACCAGGGGGAAGAGGTACAGGTAACCCCACCTCAACCAGTCCTGCCCGATGGCATTGACCCTGACTGCCTCACAGTCAGGGAAGGGCGCCACATAATTCGGGAGGCGCCTCAACCACGCCGACAAAAAGAGGTCCACCTCCAGCAGAGCCAACTGAACGAGTCGGCGTCTACCATCCATTCTGTGGACAGAGAAATGAATCATGACAGGGAGGCCATTCGCCAGGACACTGGACACCCACCCCCCCGAACGTGAACGGCAAGGAGAGCCAAACCCCAAGAACTCAGCAGAGTCACCTGAAGCGACCAGTCCCAAAGAGCCAAGGACCACATTGAACCCCCACAGTTCAGGCAATGAATCATCAGGAGCAGTCCAAATGGAGCCAGATCGGTGAACCTCGAGTGACCCGAATTCTTCAAAGCGACATCTACATGGCCTTGAACGCCAGCACCATGCTGTGGGCCCAATGGAAGGACGGGCCCCACCGCCCCTGGCTGGCCTGGTGAGTACTAGTCACAAAGTCCCAGCCAAGAGACGACACATATGCGAACACATCGAGCAAGGGTTCGGGTAGGTGCCAAGGCACTGAACCCCAAAAAACCCGAAGAGGAAGTTGGTGACGCAGCAGTCAACATAAGACGCCCGGAAGCCGAACCCAGAGATCGCGAGACATTCAAACGGGACGTCCCTGAAAGAACTATAACAGACGACGAAGCCAAACCCAACCAGGTGGGTAGACCAGCATGGCAAAATTCAGACTCCTGCATAAACCCTTGAGCAACCACCTCGTGATCCAAGAGCCCTCCAGAAACATCTGAAGGCGGGACTGCAGCCACAGCAGACCCCCCTGGAGGAAGAGGCAAGAAAGCGGTACGAGAGTCCCATAAAAGACCCAGCCAGGTCTGAACCCGAGAGGGAACCAGATGGGACTTCCTCCAGTTCACCAAAATCCCGAACCTGGCAAGCTGGGAAAGAACCAAATCCCTGGCGACCAGACACGCGGACTGGCTGGGAGTCCACACCAGCCAGTCATTTAGGTAGGCCAGAACCCGAACCCCTAAGAGACAAAGATGGGCCACCACGACCTGGGTGAAGCGCGTGAACATGGGATACACCAGATTCAAGCCGAAAGGCAATGAAAACATTACACCTGATGCCCCACAACAAAATTGAGCTAGTCCCTGAACCCGGATGAATCAGAATGTGCCAATATGCGTCCTGAAGGTTCAGTGACACCATCCAAGCGTCCAGCTCTAAAAAACTGACCTGGGACAGAGTAGTCCTCCGAAAAGAGGGGCAATAGACCCAGGGGTTTAGACGGGACAAATCCAGAATGAACCGCAGGTCCGTGCAGTTCCGTTTCAGAACTGTAAACAGGCGGGAAACACACCTGAGGAATGAAGACGTTTCGACCACGCCCAAACAATTCCACTTCAAGATGACCGGACAAAGCGCAAGAGAGGAGACCTGCCCCGAACCCCTCCCCCCCCCCCCAAGGGGGAGGGGCCACTCAACGCCAACGCAGGCCGCAAGAAACGACCCGAAGCGCCAACCAACGAGCAGTGCGATCACCACGCCGTCCAGAAATCGCCGGTTCAGAAACTGGCACCACTGTCTTACCACAATGAGAGGAACCCCGAGCCCTGGCATGACCCTTCCAGGAAGAACCCCCCCCCCTAAGAGAACCAACAAGTCCGACATGGGACGATGACTCGAAGACACTGCCTGCAGA
The DNA here is from genome assembly GCF_040958095.1 of Procambarus clarkii. Lineage (NCBI taxonomy): Eukaryota > Metazoa > Arthropoda > Malacostraca > Decapoda > Cambaridae > Procambarus > Procambarus clarkii. The sequence continues at coordinate 441,695 of NC_091178.1, forward strand.
TACTGCACCACTGCAGACTCCGCAAACAGCAAAAGAACAAAAAGGCAAAGAAAACCCAAGAGCCAGGGGGCCCAAGTGGATTCCAAGGATTGAGCGAGCACTGCCTGATGACACAAGACGAGAAGCAAAGAACAGACACCACCTTCCACAGGATCAGGGCATACAGCTTCAACAGGGTAGCCAACACCCGCACCTCCGAGTCTAGCACACCAGAACTAGGATCAGCACCCAGCGCCTCCACATCCTCCTCAAGCCAATCTGATTACAGCTCGAGCAGGGAAAAAGAAACGTAGGACCCAAGCCAAATGGACACAGGCGCGCAAGTCCTCAGCTACCAGGGTCGCCGAAAGGGAGTGAACCTGCACGTATTGAGGCTTTCCAATTCGTCCCCAAGCAAACCTAAACAACAGTAAGAGCCCCTTGCCCCTCGAGTGTGCGGGACCGACAGAACGTATGCCCCAACGAAGAGGACAGTCTGCCAATGAGGATGACTCCGGAACCTCTTAATGCATCCAGTAAAGAAATAAAGAACCGAACTCAAAAGAAGCAAAATCCATTATCGAGGCATAATCCGTGTCACACAGGTGGTAAGCTGCAAGTTGTTTTAATTTCAGCTACTCTGAACAAAATACAATATTTCGAGTCTGAACCCGTGGAGGAGCCGACGCCATTTCAAACTCGTACAGGGAGTATAAGAAAACCCCCACCCCCTGTAACAAGCCCCACACTGAGGGTACCAACACCTAAGCACGGTCAAATGGGGCCCAACTCAACCCTCCGCCCCTGCTCCGGGAACCTCCACACCAGGACCCAGGGCCGAGCCTTCCTCCGAACCCTCTGCCTCAAAAAGAAAACTTAAGAGTCCACCGAAAAAACAGGAACAAAGGGGGCCCGCTGGTC